>NC_045966.1:61861569-61997137 GCF_010909765.2 Amblyraja radiata
TTCCATTCATCCCCGTCCCTTATCCTCACCAGATGATACGCATTTCTAAGATCTAACTTAGTGAATACTGCAGCGTCCTTTAACAGTTCAAATGCAGAGGAGATAAGAGGAAGAGGGTATCTGTTCTTAACAGTAATGTCATTGAGTCCTCTGTAGTCAATGCAGGGCCGAAGTGTTCCATCCTTCTTATCCACAAAGAAGAATCCAGCTCCTGCAGGTGAAGAAGAAGGTCTGATGATCCCAGCAGCAAGGGCATCGTCAATGTACTTTTCCATGGCGAGCCGCTCAGGTGAAGACAAGGAGTAGAGATGGCCCTTAGGAGGCGCTGTACCTGGCAGAAGGTCGATGCAGCAGTCGTACGGTCTATGCGGCGGAAGAGATGTGGCCTTGGCCTTGTTGAACACCTCCTTTAGGTCTAGATAATATGAGGGAACCTTGGTGAGATCTGGAAAATCCTCCTCCCTTAAACGGGGAGGCTGCCGGAGGATGGTCCTGGAAGATCCCAGCAAACTGCTCCTTGACGGATCCTTCATAGACTCAGGAGAAGAATCATGCAGATAGATGAGTTTACAGTTATTCCCCCAAGAAATTACTTCCCCAGTACCCCAGTTCATGTGAGGATTATGGTAAGACAGCCAAGGGAGCCCCAAAACCAGAGGATGAAGAGGACAGTCGAGGAGATGAAAACTGATGGTCTCAAGGTGATTACCTGCCACGATGAGTTGAACAGGTTGAGTTCAGTGAATTACCCTGTACAGTAGGCGCCCATCCAGTGCACTAGCCTCCATAGGATCTTGAAGCTGTTCACGTTCCAGCTTCAATTCATCAGCCAAGCGAATGTCCATGAAGTTCTCATCTGCCCCAGAATCAACCAAAGCCTGCAGGGAGTGCCACTGGGAATGCACCAACAATTGTACCGTCGACAATGGACGAGAGGAACGGCTCATAGGAGTGGTACAACTCACCAATGTCCTCTCTTTCATTGGTGAGCTTTGTCTTTTACTGAACAGCTGTTCAACAAATGTCCCAGTTCACCACAGTAAAAACACCTCCCCTCCCTTAGGCGGCGCTGCCGTTCCTCCGGACTGAGTTTGGCTCGTCCCACCTGCATGGGCTCCTCCGAAGATGCAGGTGGCGCTGTAGGCTGACTGGACCGGCCGAGAGGGAAGAAGTCCCGACTGGAAGGTGAAGGGCGACGCTGCCGCCACTGCTGGGAGGAGGACCGAACTGCAGCCGATCTCCTCTCTCGATCTCTTTCTCTGAGCCTAGCGTCAATTTGGATAGCCAGGGAAATCATAGACTCGACGTCGGAAGGCAGGGTTAGAGGAGCCAATTGATCTTTGATAGCTTCAGACAATCCATTGCGAAAAGCATCCAACAAAGCAGCCTCATTCCATCCACCCTTAGCAGCAACAGTTCGAAAGTCAATAGCAAAATCCATAACAGAGCGATTACCTTGTTTCATGGAGACCAGGTTCTGTGAAGCCTCTCGGCCAGGATTGGAGTGATCAAACGTGCGGGACAGAGCTTCCATGAACAGGACCGATGTCTGGCAAACAGGAGAATTCCGAGACCACTCCGCCGTGGCCCAAGCCTCCGCCCTACCCGACAGGTGCGTGATGATAAAGGCTACCCTTGAGCGTTCTGATGAAAAGGAAGCCGCTTGAAGTTCGAAATGC
Source organism: Amblyraja radiata (assembly GCF_010909765.2). Classification (NCBI taxonomy): domain Eukaryota; kingdom Metazoa; phylum Chordata; class Chondrichthyes; order Rajiformes; family Rajidae; genus Amblyraja; species Amblyraja radiata. Next base: position 61,863,249 of record NC_045966.1, read on the forward strand.
AGTCCACACTGAATCAAAAAAGGTCTACATTTCTCCGATTCCCCCGAAAAGTGTTCCGGTCTTGCCAGGTGGACGAATGGAGATGCTGCAGCAGCCGCGGCCATCGGAGCTCCTGGAGACACAGACAAGGAAACAGACTCGGCAGGCACGGGAGCCGCAGCAGGAGACAAAGAATTCAGCCGAGTAACCAGGTGTTCAAACCGATAACTTAAAGTGTTCACCTGTGAACCGATGTCTGCCTGGAACCCCTGCTGACGCTCGCCGAGATCCCGGAACCCGGCGACGATCGAGGAGAGTTGACCCTCGTAATGTGAGATGCGCTCCTCTTGCTTCTGGAGCGCTGCACGAAAAGGTTCAGAGCCTGCTGAGTCCATTGTTGGCCAGTTCGTAATGTCAGAACTGAACGAGGAGGAGGACACAAATGCAGGCTCAGACACAGGGCAGATCAGTCTTCGGCGTTTAATCGGTCCAAGTCAGTACACAGGTAGGCAAAACAGAGGCAACAGTACCATATAGGAGCAGGCAAGAACCAGTGGTCGAAAATACAGGCAAAGGTCGAGATCACAAGGTCACAAGATTACGAGAGCTGGAACGAGGTGATACCAAGTAGCATACACCACGAACTGGCAATGGGAACTAAAACACAAAAGGCTTAAATACAGACTAGCAGGGGATAACGAGACACAGGTGAAACACATCAGGGCGTGGCCAACAATCACATGAGGGTAAACGACCTGACAGGAAATGGGACCTGAAACAAGAGGAGATGTGAGACACCAAAATAAAACAAGAATGCAAACTCTAATACTAAAAACCAATAAGAAACAGAAACTAGATCAAACGCGAGACCTGACAGTAGATGAGGTTAGAGGAGGTACATGTGAATCTCTGTCCAACCTGAAAGGACTGTTGGGGTCCCTGGACGGAGTTGAGGGAGGAGATACAAGGACAGTTGTTGCATCTCCTGCGGTTGCAGGGGAACGTACCTGGGGAGGGGGTGGTTTGGGTGGGAAGGGATGAGTGAACCAAGGAGTTGCGGAGGAAATGGTCGCTGCAGAAGGTGGAAAGGGGCAGAGATGGGAAGTTGTGATTAGTGGTGGGATCCCTTCGGTGGTGATGGAAATGTCGGAGGGGAGCGAGAGTAGAACTACGGGACACAAGAGACACGTGTAAAGTGATGCTGCTGGATTTGGTCTTCACAACTTGGGTGGCAGTGAAAGGAGTTCTACAGTTGAAAGCATGTCAGTGTTTATCTAAATAAATGAGGCAATTTGCATTCTATATTTGATCCTACAAGTAATGTCGTTCATGATGAAATGAAAAAACAAAAATGGAAGAGACTAATTTTATTTCAATTGTTGCAAAATAACTTTTCCACTATATTTCTTTGATTCCCTCTGATGTTGTCATATCCATCTTCACTGATGTTTCTCTGTGAACTGTTTGATCTCTACTTATTTATTTCCAGGTGTGCTAGAACAGTACCGCACAAGAACAGGCCCTGTGGACCACAATGTCTGTGCCGAACATGATGCCAAGATCATCTCTTATTTACCAGCGCATCTACATCCTCCATTCCCTGCATTTCCATATGCTTATCCATGTCTCTTAAATGCCACTATCCTATCTACCGCAACAAAGATGCACCATGACTTCCTGACTCTAATACTCAGTGCCCCAACCTACGAAAACAAGCCTTCTCTGCCTTCTTTACCACGATCTTCTTGTATTGTTCACAATGGTACATCAATGCAGCTAGGTGTCATGTCATTAATTGTATATTTTCCCTTTACAGTCGTCATCCCAAAGTGCAACACCTCACACTTGCTTGGATTAAACAATGTATTTTATTTCTCCGCCTATCTCTGTGTCGCTGATCTATATCCCGCTGTATAATGGGAGGGTTATTACTGCATACCTGTGAGAAGCTACAGTTATACAGCCTGGAAAAAGGCCCTTCAGCCCAATTTGCCCATGCTGACCATGATGTCAATGTGAGTTAGTTCCATTTGCTTGTATTTGGCCCATGAGGAAGGACATTATTGCCATAGAGGGAGTGCAGAGAAGGTTCACCAGACTGATTCCTGGGATGTCAAGACTGTCTTATGAAGAAAGACTGGATAGACTTGGTTTATACTCTCTAGAATTTAGGAGATTGAGAGGGGATCTTATAGAAACTTACAAAATTCTTAAGGGGTTGGACAGGCTAGATGCAGGAAGATTGCTCCCGATGTTGGGGAAGTCCAGGACAAGGGGTCACAGCTTAAGGATAAGGGGGAAATCCTTTAAAACCGAGATGAGAAGAACCTTTTTCACACAGAGAGTGGTGAATCTCTGGAACTCTCTGCCACAGAGGGTAGTCGAGGCCAGTTCATTGGCTATATTTAAGAGGGAGTTAGATGTGGCCCTTGTGGCTAAGGGGATCAGAGGGTATGGAGAGAAGGCAGGTACGGGATACTGAGTTGGATGATCAGCCATGATCATATTGAATGGCGGTGCAGGCTCGAAGGGCCGAATGGCCTACTCCTGCACCTAATTTCTATGTTTCTATGTTTCTATATCCTTGAAAACATTTAGAGGCAGAGATGTAAGAGTCATACAGCATGGAAACAAGCCCTTCGACCCAACTTGCCCATGTTGACCAACATGCCTCAACTACCTCCTCCGGCAGCTCGTTCCATATACCCACCAGCCTCTTCTTGATTCCCCTAATCTGGTATAAGGTCAACTGTCAACCTCCTGTGCTCCAAGGAATTAAGTCCTAGCCTACTCAACCTCTCCATCTAGCTCAGGCCCTCAATCCTGGCAACATCCTTGTAAAACTTCTCTGCACCCATTCCAGCTTGAGAACATCTTTCCTATAAGAGTGAGACCAAAACTGGATGCAATACTTTATGTGTGGTCTCACCAATGTCTTATACAACCATAACATGACCTCCCAACTTCTCTACTCAATACTATGACTAATGATGGCTCATGTGCCAAAAGCCTTCTTGACCACTCTATGTATCTGTGACACCAGTGCCAAGGAACTATATACCAGTGACACCAGTGCCAAGGAATAGATCCCTCTGCTCTACCACACTCTCTGGTGCCCTACCATTCACTGTGTAGATCCTGCTCGGGTTAGACTTCCTAAATGCAACACCTCGCACTTTTCTGCATTAAACTCCATTAACCATTCTTCAGTCCACTTGCCCAACCGATCAAGATCCTGCTGCAATTTTGGCCAACCATCTTCACTCTCTACAATATCACCCACTTTAGTGCCATCTCCAAACGTACAAATCATGCCTTGTACATTTTCAAATCGAAATCATTGATACAGATGACAAACACGAAAAGGCCCAGTACCAAACCTCGAGGCACACCAAGGAACAACACCTAATCTTTTGCGTGGGAAGCCTACAGCCCAACATTATCAACGTCGATTTCTCTAATTTTAATTAAATCATGCATTCCTTCCCTCCCCCCTAGACATCCCTCTAGTTCCTCTGTTCACATCCTTGTATCCCTGTCATTAGCACATCTTCCCCAGCCATGATGGACTCCACCCTTCCTGAGGTTATCTGTTGCCGGCCCTGTTTTGTTCTGGCCTTCTTTACCTTTCAGTCTGAAGGAGAGTTCCGACCCAAAATGGCACCTATACCTTTTCTCCAGAGATACTGCCTGACCCACTGAGTTACTCCAGTATTTTGTGTCCTTCTCTGTGAAGATGTTTTTTTCTTTTAATTTGATTATGAGGAAGATGTTACTGATAAAGTCAAATTATTTTGTTTGGAGTTTCCAGATTGCACTGCAGAGTTTTCATATCATGTCTATTATTGGCCAATCTGTACAACAAAATGAACAAAGGTCCAGTTACACTCACTCAGCCAGCATCTGTCTGCTCTTCAATACCACCGTCCCATCAAATTGGTTCCTCTAAGAGCCAACAGTGAGGTGTCACAATAATTTTTACAATCCCTTCAGTATTCTGATTTTTTGTTGTGTTTCTGACACCTTTTACATCTTGTGGTATTGTACTGAGTCTTCCATCCAGCTGAGAGAGATTAAATCATATAGCTTTCAAAGAGTGATAATTTCATCTGAAATTCTGTTTAGTTTAGTAGTTCGTAATCTGCAACGATGATTATCGCATTAGGCAGTTCTTCCATCCTACTTCACAGTTAAAGTTTTGTTCAGGCAGTCTTTCAATGACATCCAGCACGGCATCTATGACGGCATTTTCAGTTACAGTTCAGTTCAGTTTAGTTTATTGTTACGTGTACCGAGGTACAGTGCAAAGCTTTTATCGCATGCTATCCACAGTGGAAAGACTATCTGCTCCACAATGGGTGCTGGGGATTATGAGGAGAAAGTGGTTAGGAGAGAGAGATAGCGCAGCCATGGCATAATAGACTTGATGGGGCAAATGGCCCAATTCTGCTCCTATCACTTATGACCTTATGACACGATTACAATTGAGTAATTTACAGTGTATAGATATGTGATAAGGGAATAACGTTTAGTGCAAGGTAAAGCCAGTATTCTGATCAAAGATAGTCTGATGGTCACCAAAGAGGTAGATGGTAGTTCAGCATTGCTGTCTGGTTGTGGTAGGATGATTCAGTTGCCTGATAACAGCTGGGAAGAAACTGTCCTTGAATCTGGAAGTGTGCGTTTTCGCACTTCTGTACCTTTTGCACGATGGGCGAGGGGAGAAGAGGGAGTGGGCAGGGTGCGACTCGTCCTTGATTATGTTTCTGGCCTTGCCGAGGCAGCGTGAGGTATAAATGGAGTCAGTGGAAGGGAGATTGGTTTGTGTGGTGGTCTGGGCTGCGTCCACAATTCGCTGCAATTTCTTACGGTCCTGGATGGAGCTGTTCCCAAACCAAGCTTCGATGCATCCTAATAAAATGCTTTCTATGGTGCATCTGTAGAAGTTGGTGAGAGTTGTAGGGGACATGCTGAACTTCCTACTCCTTCGAAGGAAGTAAAGGCGTTGGTGGGCTTTCTTGGTCGTTGCCTCAATATGGGTGGTCCAGGAGAAGTTGTTGGTGATATTGTCTCCTAGGAATGTGAAGTTTTCAACCATCTCTATTTCGGCACTGTTAATGCAGACTGGGGTGTGTGTGAAGTTGACCACTATCTCCTTTGTCTTGCTGATGTTGAGAGAAAGGTTGTTGTCTTGACCCCAGGACACAAGGTTCTCAATCTCCTTCCTGTACTCCGTCTCATTATTTTCTATCCGGACCACAATCGTGGCGTCATCTGCGAATTTGTAAAATTGAATTAGATTTGTACATGACTGCCTCGTTGTGGGTGTACAAGGAGTAAAGAAAGGGGCTGAGAATTCATCCTTGCAGAACACAATAATTGTTACAGTTCCTTCAGTATTCTTTTTTTTTTGTCATGGTGCTGACACTGTTTATATCTTGTGGTACTGAGTCTTCCATCCAGCTGACAAGGATTAAATCAAGTGTTGAGGATTATCGCAGAGAATGATTTGTCCCGTATCCTTTACATGCAGTACACCAAAGGCTGAATGGCACATGGTATTCCATCTATTTGTTACAGCCTGTGATGATTTCATCTCACTTGGCCTTCAAAGGTGCTCACATTTTATCGTGGATGCCAGTGCTTTTCTGGATACTTTCACATATCCTCCTAATGTTTCATTTCTCTTATAAAGGTTGGAAATCTTTATGAAGTTTACACAAGTGTTCCACATACACTGCCAGTAAGCTTGCTCTTTAATCTTCCAAACACACGAGAGTGTTTGGACAAATGTTTCATTGGGATTTATTTTCTGTTCATGAAAAGCTGTTTTTTTAAGCTTTGATGACTGGAATCAATTCAACACCTTTTTCAAAACAGTCAGTTATATTTGATCGGCGACGTTTCGGGCCGAAACACTTCTTCAGACTGATGGGGGGTGGGGGGGAGAAGGAAGGAAAAAGGGAGGAGGAGGAGCCCGAGGGCGGGGGGATGGGAGGAGACAGCTCGAGGGTTAAGGAAGGGGAGGAGACAGCAAGGGCTAGCAAAACTGGGAGAATTCAACGTTCATGCCATCCGGACGCAAGCAACCCAGGCGGAATATGAGGTGCTGTTCCTCCAATTTCCGGTGTTACTCACTCTGGCAATGGAGGAGACCCAGGACAGAGAGGTCGGATTGGGAATGGGAGGGGGAGTTGAAGTGCTGAGCCACCGGGAGTTCAGGTAGGTTATTACGGACTGAGCGGAGGTGTTCGGCGAAACGATCGCCCAACCTCCGCTTAGTCTCCCTGATGTAAATCTCTCTGTCCTGGGTCTCCTCCATTGCCAGAGTGAGCAACACTGGAAATTGGAGGAACAGCACCTCATATTCCGCCTGGGTTGCTTGCGTCCGGATGGCATGAACGTTGAATTCTCCCAGTTTTGCTAGCCCTTGCTGTCTCCTCCCCTTCCTTTACCCTCGAGCTGTCTCCTCCCATCCTCCTGCCCTCGGGCTCCTCCTCCTCCCTTTTTCCTTCCTTCTCCCCCCCACCCCCCATCAATCTGAAGAAGGGTTACGGCCCGAAATGTCGCCTATTTCCTTCGCTCCATAGATGCTGCTGCACCCGCTGAGTTTCTCCAGCATTTTTGTGTACCTTCGATCTTCCGGCATCTGCAGTTCCTTCTTGAACACAGTTATATTTGATCTCCTGTCCAAGAGCATCAAACACTGAATTGTAGATGAGCATTTTTCAATGATCCCAGTGAATTTCAAATATTGAATAGATCAAATTAAGAATCAACATTTTAACGTGGTTGGATAAAACAGTAAATTTCTATTCTCTCTTCTTGTCTTTACAAGATGATATATTAATCGTCTGTTTTTTAAATTTGCAGTGAAGAAGTTTCTTAAAGATCAACTTCACTTTTAGCAGATAAATGAATAATTAGTGCCACAATCTGCATGGCCGTAAGGTTATGAAATTGTCATCTCCCAGTGATTATGAGACATTATGTGATGCCACATGATGTGATCTATTTCCCACTCACTTTGAGACTGAAATTAAAGATAAGAATTAGTACAGTACAGTCTGCATTCGGAACATATTTCCAGAGATATTCCATCATTTTTACTGATCACAGAGAAACATGATATTCCACAAAATGGCTGGGTCATTAATTTGCAAATCTCTTGTAATGAAATTGCCCATGAGGAATAGACGTTCATGATCAGGAACTTTAATGAGAACATTATTCAGATCATTTTGAATTTTGTCTTTTACTTTAGATCACATTCCTGACACGGAGGTGTACAGAGAAAATAATTACTGGGCCTTGACTTGCAAGCGACTTCCTACTATGTGTTCTTGTGTCATCTAAGTAACAGTAAACCCTGTTCACAATCGTGCATCAGATGCAACATCAAGCTGGAAAGGGTACATTTACGAGGACTAGAGGACCTGAGCTATAGGGAGAGGTTGAGTAGTCTGGAACTCTATTCCTGGAGCGCAGGAGGATGATGGGTGATCTTATAGAGGTGTATAAAATCATGAGTGGGATAGATCAGGTTGATGCACAGTGTCTCTTGCCCAGAGTAGGTGAATCGAGGACCAGAGGACATAGCCTTAAGGTGAAGGGGAAAAGATTTAATAGGAATCTGAGGGGTAACCTTTTCACACAAAGGGTGGTGGGTGTATGGAACAAGCTGTCATGGAGGTAGTTGAGGCTGGGACTATCCCAATATTTAAGAAACAGTTAGACAGGTACATGGATAGGGCAGGATTGGAGGGATATCGAATAAACACAGGCAGGTGGGACTAGTGTAGCTGGGACATGTTGCCGGTGTGGGCAAGCTGGGCCGAAGGGCCTGTTTCCACACTGTATCACTCCATCACTCTATCACAATTGTACTTTTGTGGATCTTTTAAGTCTTTTCCTTTACCACCTTCTCTCAAAGTGTCCATTGTTGCGACATGTATTTTGTAAAATTGCTTTGTCTAGGTTGATTCTATGAAGTTACTTTTTGATTACAAGCAGAACTGACTTCCTCAAGATCATATTGCAATATCAAGGCACTCCGTCACGACATTCAAAGAGGCAAAGAATATTTTACCAATTCTTTTATTTGATATTAAACACTGATCTGCTTGTTGAATCTTAGCCTAAAACCTGTCCCCAGCAGCTGTTCCTTTTAATTCTCTCGATTTTTGATAAACCATGTTGAGTGATTATTTCTGATCTCCTTAAAAGCCTGCAATCAAGTTGTCCTTCATTGTGATCTAAATCCTTGACTAACAGAGTCATAGAAAAATGGGCCCTGTGGCCGACCACACGCAAGCTGACCTTTTTGCCAATCTACACAAATCCTATTTGCCCACGCTAGGTTTTGTACCTTTCCATGTCATGCCGTCTAGACGTATCTTCAACTTCATGATGATATCAGGTTCCACCATCTCCTCCGGCAGTTAGTTTCAGTTATCAATCATTTTCTGTCTAAAAACCTTTCCCCTCAAATGCCCCAATGTAACTCCTCCCTCTCGCCCCAAACCTTAGAGCGAGAGAGAGAGAGAGACACAATGTGGAAACAGACCCTTTGGCCCATCACTCATTTATACTATCCATATCTCATTAATTCATGTTGCAATGTAGCAACCAGAACGACAGTATATTCAAGTGCAGCCTGAACTGTATTTTGTAAAGTCACAACTTAACATTCCAACATAGTTTCCTGGAAATCATTTGTAGTTTTTGACACTTTTAACATGACCTTCACTTTGGTTTTTACCAGATTTGGTTTAAGCTACTCAGTGGTTATCACATAATCCATGTAAAAAGCCTCCTTCAGTTGGAACATCACTTGTACTTCTCACTGCGAAGATCATATATTGGTTACATCTATCCCTGCCTCTGCAATATTTTCAATAATGAGATGTTCAAAGTCGAGAATATCACCTATCCTTTTACGCACGTCCTTTAAGAGACTGATCCCAAACGAGATCTCAGCCAACAACTTCTCACAAGTAAATAGGGTGGTGAAGAAGGCTTCTGGCCTGCTGGCCTTCATCAGTCAGTGAAATTAATATAGAAGTTGCAATGTAGTGTTACAGTTTTGCAAGACGTTAGTGAGGCTGCACGGAGTATTTTATTCACATTTTGCCTTCCTGTTGTAAGAAATATGGGTCAAGCTGCCAGAGGAGGTAGTTGAAGCAGGTACTAGAATAACCTTTCAAATATATTTGGGCCGGTACATGGATAATAAAGGTTTAGAGGGATATAGGCCAAATTACAAGCAGGCGGAACTAGCATTTTGGTCTGCATGGGCAAGTTGGGCAAGTACCTGTTTCTGTGCTATACCACTCCATGACTAAAACTGTTTCAAGAGCTGAGGATCATTTCCATGTTTATGCTTCATTGAAGCATCTTTCCATCCCTCTACATCTACCATTATGATGACAGCTTTTCATTTCTTCTATATGCAGATATTCTACCTCTGCCTAATAGCAACCAGTTACTGTGGTATCAAGTTCCACAGTCTCAACAAAACTATAACTGAAGTGTGTAGGAAGGAACTGCCAATGCTGGTTTACACTGAAGATACATACAAGATGCTGGAGTAACTCAACGGGACAGGCAGCATCTCTGGATAGAAGGAATGGGTGACGTTACGGGTCAAGACCCTTCTTCAGACTGAGAATCAGGGGAGAGGGAGACACAGAGCTAAGGAAGGGTAAGAAGTGAAAACGGGAGATCAAAGAGGACGAGATCAAGGAAAATGTAGAATATGCGGGGAGTATTTAAGGTGTTAATCGCGCGCGCACGGGGTGGCGAGTAATGCCCCTGTCCCACTTAGGAAACCTGAACGGAAACCTCTGGAGACTTTGCGCCCCACCCAAGGTTTCCGTGCGGTTCCCAGAGGTTTTTGTCAGTCTCCCTACCTGCTTCCACTACCTGCAACCTCCGGCAACCACCTGCAACCTCCGGGAACCGCACGGAAACCTTGGGTGGGGCGCAAAGCCTCCAGAGGTTTTCATTCAGGTTTCCTAAGTGGGACAGGGGCATTTAGGAGACTTGTGGTAGCAATAAAGAATCGCGTATTTGGACAAACCTCGTGTCCTGCCTCATTCTTTGACGGACAGCTCTGTGTCCGCTACAAATAGATCATTGTTAGCTAGGGGAATGGAAAAGAAAGCATACAAAGAATGGCACAGTCAGATTGGTCAGAGAATTAGAATGGGGAGGGATGGAGAGAGAGGGATGGAGGCTTGAAATTAGAGAAGTCGATATTTATGCCCCTGGGTTGTAAGCTACCCAAACAAAATATGAGGTGTTGTTCGGCCATTTCCTCCAACTAAAGTATATAGGGATGAATTTGCTCTTCAGTTTATTAGTGATTTCACATTAGTGATTCGTGACACATTAGTGACTGTATCTTGAATTGGTTGACTAGAGCTGATCTTGCCTGCAAGTGGAAAGAACTTCTCTACTTCTAACCTTCTGTTGTTCTGAATTAACTTTACCAAAGATTAAGAAAAGAAAACAACTTCATTTATCATTGTCACCAAACAAGTTGTTTACAAGGTCCTCCTGTGAATAAGATTGCTGAACAGCAAACAGTCTTATTCACATGTTAGCCACAAATGGCAAAAAGAACATGGCTTTCATCAGCAAGGCACAAAACTTCAGATGTTTGAACATAAACCTGCAGTGAACGCAGAAAGAAAAAGTAAAGGTACTTAGCGAAGCAACTACCACACTCCAGAGACGTACAGGTTTGTAGGTTCATTGGATTGGTATAAAATATGTAAAATTGTCTCTAGTGTGTGTAGGGTCGTGTTAATGTGTTGGAATCGTTCGTCAGTGCGGACTCGGTGAGTCAAAGGGCCTGTTTCCGCGCTGGATCTTGAGGCTAAACTAAACTAAACATGCTCGCTGCTTCCTGGCTTTCCTACAGGACTTTGCGAAAGCTCTCCGGTATCAGCGGGGATACCAAATCTGATTGAGTTTTTTGAACACGTAAGCAAAAAAGTTTGAAGGTAAGGCGGTAGACATTGTCTACATAGACATTAACAGGGCATTTGATAATGTTTCGCATGATAGGCTGCTCTGGAATGTTAGATCACATGGGATATAAGGTTAGCGAGCAGATATTTTAACCCAGACTCGCTACTACAGCCACGTGTGTTTTCTCGGTGATTGTCGGTGGCTCCATCACCTCCCTCAGGGTTTCCAACTCCGGTTCCACACCTCCCAGTTGGGACTCAACCCAGATTACAGGTACCAACAGTTAATCCACCACTTCTCACAAAGAGTTCCCCTTCCATGCCCTGCGTTCCACACTGGCCAGCATGTGCTGACACCAGCAGGCCATCACTCTGACTCTCCCACAGCTCCGGGCTTCACCCACCCCAACTTTACTTCATTCTACACCAGATCCACATTCAATAAATGCTTCCTCGGCCACCGCAACTCCTCTAAGGATCACAAGCTTGCTCGCTCCAGACCGCTCCCTCCATCGAAACTCCTCGACTCGACCGCCCGCTGGCCTGTGGCTCCACTGCTAGACCGCGCCGCCTGCCCGAACACCACAAGTCCGAGGCCGACAATGCCATCACCATACAATAGTTCTCATGCCCCCTCTCCTCTCTGAACACCCACCATCCCCGCCTCAACCTTTGTACGTACCACGGCCCCCCTCTGACCCCAACCCCCACCCTTGTCGTGTCTTTACTATCTCCCCTGACCTCCCCCTTTCCGATATGGAATGGTCTGTCCACTACAGAGGCATCACCTTCGTTCCCCTCCACCCCCACCTCAACGTGTTCAGGTTCCGCCACAACGTAGAGCTTTTCTTCCGTCGCCTCCGCCTCCTATGGGAAGGAGTCCTCACCACCCAGTGTTGACCCCTTTTCCCATCTCCACCAGTCCCCCTCCTCTTGAACTTCCCAGAATGGCCTTCTACCTTCACTAGACCTCTTTATTTCTAACTGCTGGCGTGACATCAACACTCACCTTTTCCTCTCCCCTTACCTACTCTAACCTCACCCCCTGTGAACGTACAGCCCTCCGCTCACTCTGCAGCAACCCTGACATTATGATCAAACCCGCCGACAAGGGAGGTGCCGTGGTAGTCTGGCGCGCTGACCTCCACCGGGCTGAGGCCAGATGACAACTCTCAGACACCTCCTCCTACTTATCCTTGGACCATGATCCCACAGACGAGCACCAGGCCTTAATCTCAAACACCATTACTGATTTCATCGCTTCTGGTTGTCTGCCTTCCACAGCCTCCAACCTTATCGTTTCCCAGCCCCGCACAGCCCGGTTTTACCTTCTCCCCAAAACCCACAAAACACAACTGCCCTGTCAGACCCATTGTTTCTGCCTGCTCCTGTCCCATGGAAATGATTTCCATGTACCTCGACTCCATCCTATCCCCCCTGGTCCAATCTCTCCCAACCTATGCCCTTCGTCTCTTTAATGACTTCCGCATTCCGAGCCCCCACTCCCTCAACTTTACTATGGACGTTCAGTCTCCACCTCCATCCTCCACATGAAGACCTTAAAGCCCTCCGATTCTTCCTTGACCGTAGAATCATCCAATTTCCCTCTACTAACCGATAACTGATCCCCACCCTCAACAACTTCTCTTTTGACTCCTCCCACTTCCTCCAAGTCTAAGGCATAGCTATGGGCACCCGCGTGGGCCCCAGCTATGCCTGCCTCTTTGTAGGTTACGTTGAACAATCTCTGTTCCAGCGTACACTGGCCCTATCCCCGAACTCTATCTCCGTTACATTGATGACTGCATCAGTGCTACCTCCTGCACACATGCAGAACTCATGGACCATCTACTTCACCACCAATTTCCATCCCGCACTCAAATTTACTTGGACCATTTCCGACACCTCCCTCCCCTTTCTTGATCTCACAGTCTCCATCACAGGAAATAGACTATCGACTGACGACTATTGCAAACCCACTGACTCCCACTACTATCTCAACAAAACTTCTTCCCACCCTGCTTCCCGCAAAGGCTCTATCCCCTACTCCCAATTCCCCCATCTACACCGCATCTGCATCTAAGATGAGGTGTTCCATACCAGGACAACCGAGATGTCCTCATTCTTTAGGGAACGGGGGTTCCCCTCTCCCATCATAGATGAGGCCCTCACACGTGTCTCCTCGGTACCCCACAGCTCAGCCCTTGCTCCCCCTCTCCCTAGTCACAATAGAGACAGAGTCCCCCTAGTCCTTACCTTTCACGCCATCAGCCCAACATATACTGTAATCCTCCAAAATGTTCGCCACCTCCAACATCTTCCCATCTCCATCCCTTTCCGCTTTCGGCAGAGATCGTTCCCTCCGCAACTCCCTGGTTAACTCATCCCTTCCTATCCAAACCACCCCCTCCCCAGGTACCTTCCCCTGCAACTTCAGAAGATGCAACACTTGTCGCTATATCTCCCCCCTTCGACTCTGTCCAGGGACCTCAACAGTCTTTTAGGTTAGGCAGAGGTTCACTTGCACCTCTTCCAACCTCTTCTACTGTATCTGTTGTTCAAGATGTGGACTCTTATACATTGGCGAGACCAAAGGTAGACTGAGCGATCATTTCGCTGAGCACCTTCGCTCAGTCCAAATGAACCTACCTGATCTCCCGGTTGCTGGACACTTTAATTCTCCTTCCCGTTCCCTGCACTGACCTTTCTGTCCTAGGTCTCCTCCATTGTCACAGTGAGGCCGAACGCAAATTGGAGGAACAGCACCTCATATTTTGCTTGGGCAGCTTACAGCCCAGTGTTATGAATATTGATTTCTCTCACTTCAGGTAGCCCTCTCTCTCTCTATCCCTCCCCCACCCAAGTCGCACTAGCTTCTTATTTTCACACAACAAACAGCAAACAATGGCCAGTTTCCTTTATCATCATTGATTTTTTGCATATCTTTCATTCATTGCTCTTTATCTCTCCACATCTATCTATCTATCTATCTATCTATCTATCTATCTATCTATCTATCTATCTATCTATCTATCTATCTATCTATCTATCTATCTATCTATCTATCTATCTATCTATCTATCTATCTATCTATCTACTGCATACCTGCGTGTTCTACGTCACAATGGGAGCCGCTATGAGTGGATGGGTGCGGGGGGGTTTGAGGGGGGGATGGAGTGAGTGCGTGGGGGGGGGGGGGGGGATGAGCAAGGGGCGGAGTGGGGGGGTAAGGGAGGAGGGGGGGATCAGGGGCATCACAAAGGGAATCCGTCAGCCGCGCCTGCGCAGTTGGGGGCTATGCGTCAGTGGCGGAATATTGGGATTGGTGGAGAGGTGGAATATGGTGTTGGGGGACCAGGCCTCCCATGTGAGAATGGGACCCAACTGGTCCCACTTAGTCTAGTCATCGTCTATATCCCTCGTTTTCCTTATCCCTAACTAGTCGTAAGACGAAGGCAGACAAAAATGCTGGAGAAACTCAGCGGGTGCAGCAGCATCTATGGAGCGAAGGAAATAGGCAACGTTTTGGGCCGAAACCTTTCTTCAGACTGATGGAGGGTGGGGGGGGGGGGGGGAGGAGGAGCCCGAGGGCTGAGGGAAAGCTGGGAAGGGGGGAAACAGCAAGGGCTACCGGAATTGGGAGAATTCAATGTTTATACCACTAGGGTGCAAACTTCCCAAGCGGAATATGAGGTGCTGTTCCTCCAATTTCCGGTGGTGCTCACTCTGGCCATGGAGGAGGCCCAGGACAGAGAGGTCGGATTCGGAATGGGAGGGGGAGTTGAAGTGCTGAGCCACCAGGAGGTCAGGTTGGTTAATACGGACCGAGCGGATGTGTTGGGCGAAACGATCGCCAAGCTTACGCTTGGTCTCACCGATGTAGATTAGCTGACATCTAGAGCAGCGGATGCAGTAGATGAGGTTGGAGGAGATGCAGGTGAACCTCGGTCGCACCTGGAACGAATGATTGGGTCCTTGAATGGAGTCAAGGGGGGAGGTAAAACGACAAGTGTAGCATCTCTTGCGGTTGCAAGGGAAAGTGCCCGGGGAGGCGGTGGTGCGGGTGGGAAGGGAAGAATTGACCAGGGAGTTGCGGAGGGAGTGGTGTTTGCAGAAAACAGACAGGGGGGGAGATGGGAAGATGTGGCGAGTGGTGGGATCACATTGGAGGTGGCGAAACTAACGGAGGATTATTTGTTGTATGTGACGGCTGGTGGGGTGAAAGGTGAGGACTAGGGGGACTCTGCCCTTGTTATGAGTGGGGGGATGGGGAGTGAGAGCAGTGTTGCGGGGTATGGAAGAGACCCTGGTGAGAGCCTCATCTACAGTAGGGGAGGGGAACCCCTTTCTTGAAGAAGGAGGACATTTCAGATGCCCTGGTGTGGAACACCTCATCCTGGGTGCAGATGCGGCGTAGACGGAGGAATTGGGAGTAGGGGATGGAGTCCTTACAGGAAGCAGGGTGGGAAGAAGTGTAGTCTAGATAGCCATGGGAGTCAGTGGGTTTATAGTGGATGTCGGTCAGAAGTCTATCACCTGCGATGGAGATAGTGAGGTCAAGAAATGGTAGGGAAGTGTCGGAAATGGTCCAGGTGTATTTGAGTGCCGGATGGAAGTTAGTGGTGAAGCGGATGAAGTCAGTCAGTTGTGTGTGGGTGCAGGAGGTAGCACCAAAGCAATCATCGATGTAGCGGAGGTAGAGGTCGGGGATGGGGCCCTGGTATGTCTCGAACAAGGATTGTTCGACCTACCCGACAAAGAGGCAGGCATAGCTGGTACCATGCGCGTGCTCATAGCTACACCTTGTGTTATAGGAAATGGGAGGAGTCAAACGAGAAGTTATTGAGGGTAAGGACCAACTCCGATAGGTGGAGGAGAGTATCAGTGGACGGGTATAGGTTGCTTCTCTGGTCGAGGAAGAACCGGAGGGCTTTGAGACCATCCTGATGGGGGATGGAGGTGTAGAGTGACTGGACGTCCATGGTGAAGATGAGGGGATGGGGGCCTAGAGAATGGAATGCCCGGAGACGACGGAGAGTGTCTGAGGTGTCTTGAACATAGGTGGGAAGGGATTTAACCAGGGAGGATAGTATGGAGTCAAGGTATGTGGAAATGAATTTGGTAGGGCACGAACTGGCAGAGACAATGGGTTTACCAGGACAGTCAGGTTTGTGGATTTTGGGGAGAAGGTAAAATCGGTCCGTGTGGGGCTGGGGAATGATGAGGTTGGAGGCTCGGCGGGGCAGGGAGCCGGAGGTGAAGAAGTCGGTGATGGTGCTAGAGATGGTGGCCTGGTGCTCGTCAGTGGGGTCATGGTCCAGGGAGGTCCAGTAGGAGGAGGACAGACTACCACGGCACCTCCCTTGTCGGCGGGTTTGTTAACCCAGTCTGGGTTGTTACGGAGTGAGTCGATGGCGGTACATTCAGGGGGGGAGAGATTGGAGTGAGACAGGGGAGTGGAGAAGTTGAGGCTGTTGATGTCGTGACGGCAGTTTTGGATAAAAAGTTCTAAAGCCGGAAGAAGGCCATGAGGGGGGGTCCACGAGGAGGGGGTTCGTTGGAGACAGGAAAAGGGATCATCAATGGGGGGGCGAGGACTCTTTCCCAGGGAAGAACGCTGTGAGGTGGAGGCGACGGTAGAAGAGCTCCAAGTCGTGGTGGGCGCGGAACTCATTGAGGTGGGGACGGAGGGGGACAAGACCTCTGCTGAGGACAGACCATTCGGTGTCGGAGAGGGGGAGGTCAGGGGCGATGGTGAACACACAGCAGGGATGGGGGTTGGGGCTGGAGGAAGGCAGGTGAGTGGACTGAGGACGGGGCGATGTCTGGTGGGGGGGTGGTGGGTGGTCAGGGGGTGGGGGGGGGGGGGTATGAAGACTGTGGTGTGGGTGGGGAAGAGCAGGGGTCACAAAGTTTGAGGGGGATGGGGAAGACCCAGTGGATCAGCCACTGAGGTTACCATGGTTGGGGAGACTGGCACTAGGACCCAGTGCAGTCAAATCCAGAGGAGTGGGAGTTAGCAGCGTGGAGGCTTCAGGCCCGGTGCTGAGTCCAAGCTGCAGTTAAGGCGACGGCTGCGGTCTGCTGGAGGGCGGTGGAGTGGCGAGCATTGGCGGAACCGAAGGTAGGAGTCCGCGGGCAGTAGAGTCCGGGTCGGCGGGCAATGTGTGGGAGGTCCCGGTGGGCGGATGGTCGGTGGGGCAGCGTGGTTCGGCCAGCCCGGAGAGCCGACGAGGTGAGTAGGGCGCGGTGCGGCGGTCATGTTCGGAGAGCCCCGGTCCGGCGGCCATGTTCGGTAGGTATGGTCCGGTGGCGATGTTGGATGGGCCGGGTGCGGCAGCGATGTTGGATGGGCCCAGTGCGACAGCGATATTCGGCGGGCCCAGTGCGGCGGCAATGTTGGGTGGGCCCGGTGCGGCGATGAGGTTAGGCAGTCCCGGGGGGGCGGCGAGGTTCGGCGGTCACGTTATGGTGGCGAGAGGAATCGGGGAGGGGGAGATATACAGAGTTACCGGTGAGGCAGCGAGGCTGGGTGTCATCGGTAGGCAGGTGAAGGTCGGCGGCAGCATCAACGTGGAGGTCAGCGAAGGCGGCATCTTGGTGAGTGCTGGAGGCGCTCCTCGTGGCCAAGATGGCGTCGCTGGGACTCAGGCAGGCAGCGTGGGCCAGAGTTAGGGCCCGGGGCCTGCAGGCGGTCGAGTCGCGGAGTGTCAGTGGCAGGAGCAGTTAGGAGGCGGGCTAGTTTCAGTTCCTTGGTGGAGTTAAGGTGGGCCAGGAATCGTTGATTGAAGAATCTTGACCTGAAACGTCACCCTTTTCTTCTCTCCAGAAATGCTGCCTGTCCCGCTGAGTTACTCCAGCTTTTTGGGTCTATAAATTGAATGCAGAATAGGGTTATTAGAAGGAAGCAGAAGATGGTGCTGGAAGGGTGTTTTTCGGAGTGGAGGCCTATGATTACAGGTGTGCCTCAGGGATCAGTGGTGTGCTCAATGTTGTTTGTGGTTTATATCAATGATTTGGATGAGAATGTACAAGGCATGATTAGTTAGTTTGCAGATGACAGTAAAGTAGGTAAAGTAGATCGTGAAAATGGTTAAAAAAAAATCTCAGCAGTCTCTTGATCAGCTGGGCAAGTAGCCTAAGGAATGGCTAATGGAGTTTAATGCAGATAACTGCAAGATTTTGCAATTTGGGAAGTCAAACCAAGGCATGAGCTTCAGAGTGAATTGTAAGGTCCTATGGAATGTTGTAGAGTAGAGGGATGTAGGAGTACGGCTACATTGTTCCTTGAAAGTGGAGTCACAGGTCAGCACAAGTGGTCAAGAAGGCTTTTGGTGCATTGGTCTTCATTAGTCAGAGTACTAGGTATAGAAGTTGGGACATTATCTTACAGTTGTGCAACACATTGGCCAGGCCGTGCCAAGAGAACTGTGTTTAGTTGTCATTAAGCTGGGAAGAGTACAGAGAAGATTTACGAGGGGCTGCGTTTTAGGGAGATGTTGGGCAGGCTAGGATTATATTTCTTGGATCGCACTAGGCTGAGAGTGAGCTTACAGAGGTCAATAAAATCATGAGGTGAACAGATAGAGTGAATGCATTCTTTTCCCCAGGTTAGAGAATCAAAATTAAATGAACGTATATTTAAGATGAGAGAGGTAAGATTTAATACAAATCTTTATACCTACGAATAGAGAGGTATAGATTCTCTGTACCTTTGCGCATCAGAGGTACATTCAATATACCCACCACCCTTTTCACTCAGAGGGTGGTGGGTGTATGGAATGAACTGCCAAAGGAGGTAGTTGAGGCAGATACTATAACAGGATTTACAAGTCACTTGCACAATTAGATACATGATGGGAAATGCTTAGAGGGTGCGGGCAAATCAGATTAGCGTAGATGGGGCATTTTCATCGGCATGAATGTGTTGGACCGAAGGGCCTACTATTTTTGTACTATTTTGAGCCGAAGGGCCTATTTTTGTCCTATGCCTCCATAGCAGGGCTACCAGAAATATACACAGTACTGCAAATGTGGCCTTACCAATGTTTTACATACAGTGATAAGACAATGTCCCAACTCCTGTACTCAATGCTCGCACTCCCCCCAGATGGAACAAGCTTAGAGTTCCCCTGGTCCTTACTTTTGACGTCACCAGTCCCCACAAGGAATAAATAATTCTCTCCACCTTTAATGTGATCCCTACACCAGTCACATTTTTCCATTCTCTTCCCTATCCATAGACATCTGTAACTCCTTGGTTCACTCATCCCTTCCCATCCAAACCACGTCCTCCCCAGGTACTTCCCATGGAATGGTCGGTGATGTAATACATCTTCCTACATCTCCTCCCTCACATCCACCTGGGAACCACAGCAGCATTTCCAGGTGAGACAAAGGTTCACATGCACTTCCTCTCTCACCTACTGTATTTGCTGCCTCCTTTACATCGGCAAGACCAAGCGTAGACAAGGCGACTGTTTCGCAGGCCGGGTGGATCTCCGGGATGTTAACCATGTAACACCGCTTCCCCTTCCAAGACTGACCTTTCTGCCCTGGTCCTCTTTAATGCCGTAGTAAGGCCAACATCTCATATTCCACTTGGGTAGCTTACAACCCAACAGCATGAACATTGATTGACACAAAATGCTGGAGTAACTCAGCAGGACAGGCAGCAACTCTGAAGAGACGGAATGGGTGACATTTCGGGTCGAGACCCTTCTTCAGACTCAACCCGAAACATCACCCATTCCTTCTCTCCAAAGATGCTGCCTGTCCTGCTGAGTTTTAAAGCAGCATCTGCAGTTCCTTCCTAGGCATGAACATTAATTTTGAGTAACTACCCAAGAAATACCTCCCTCTCCCCCCCCCCCCCCAATTTTTTACCCCTCTTTTCCCTGTGCCCCGCCTGGATGTCCACCCATATCTCCCCTAATCTTGCCCCAACGTTCCCCTTCCCCTTCTTCCTCATCTCATAGCCTTTTGTCTTCTCATTTCTGGCCTGTCCAACAATCTTGCAATCAATCCCTTTGAAGATAGACACAAAAAGGAGGGGTAACTCAGCGGGACAGGCAGCATCTCTGGATCGTTTTGGGTCAAGACCCTTCTGCAGCTCAGATGTTTTAGAATAGGCAGCCCAATCTGGTTCCAGGCTGAATGATGCAGCCAAAAGAATTCTGCTTTGCAAATTCATTGATAAGGTTACAAAATGGAGCTTTAAGTATATTTAATAGGGCCTGTGGCAGGTGAGTGACATTGCCCATATCTTTACATTTACGAGAACAATATAATGAAAAGAAAAACAGATTATAAAGTTACCTTTAGAAAAATACCATTCAATACATGATGACGTGTAAAAGACTCTCAATCTGAAGTTTTGAACGTTACATTTCCTGTATTTCGAGCACGCAATACCTCATTTTTATTTTGCATTTCTGATACATCAGTGTCTTATTCTATTTTAACATATTCTTGCAAATTTAATCGAAGAAATTATTAAAAATAATTGACAACATATTAACGCACAAGGGAAATTACTGATCATTAGCTTTCAAAAACAATTAGTTAACCCATACCATACATCACTTAGTTGACTGCTAAATAAACTGGTTCCGTTACTGTCACCAAGTCAAACATTTACAGCCTTAATTCACTCATTCAAAAGTACAATCCATACCCAGGAACACTGTTATAACAATCAGAAGCAAAACATGTAAGCAAAAATGCGGCAACCTTTTAGTCCATGATTATCCTTATTAACTATTCACCATCCTTTTATCGTCTATTAGTCTGGACACCGATCATCTCTTCAAATACCATGTCATCCCATTCATCCCATGGGCTTTGATACACTGCTGGGACTCCAGACACCAGACTTGAGTGACAGAGATGTTTATTAGCTCCTAAATCCACTTACAATGGTAAATTGAGGCACTCGTTAACAATGACAACAATCTTCCTTTGTTTCTCCTGTTTGAGTATTAAATGAAGCAATTTTTAATTCAGCCAAAGTGAAAGTATTTGCTTCTGTGAATATGTACGTTGTGTAAATTTAAAGGGAGATAATCCATTCAGAGAACAGGCAGAAATTACTGTCTATTAAGCAAACATAGATAAACACAAACAAAGTCCAACATAGCATTGGCCACACCAAGCAAATTAAAATAAGACTGAAAACAACAAAGTTGTAATACAAATTTAATACAACATTCTTAGTTTATTCATTTCCTTCAAGGTGCTTAACATAATCAGTTTAAGAGTGTGGCAAAGATATTTTGAACCATGACAACAGACAACAAAAATCGTAAGAAATACAGGAAGGAAAAGGCCATTTAGTAAAATCATAGCCAACCTTTTAATATGGTTTTACTAAACCACATCCCTTGATTCCTTAGTGGCCAAAAATCTATTGATGTCTCTGGAACTTGTTTTGTAACAGAGCACCCACAGCCCCCTGAGGCAGAGAGTTCCAAAGATTCACTGCCCTCTGGGTCGCTGGAGCTGAGAGATTGTTTGGTACCTGCAGCACCACTGTGCTGCCATATTTTCATTCTTTCTCTCTAATTTAAGATGTAAGATTCCCTCCAGGATTCCTGCATAATTCAACACTCTGCCTTTGTGCGAGACAGCTGATCTATCTCATTGCCGAATGGGCAATTGACCAAAAATTCAGAAGTATACAACACGTTTTCAACCCAAAAAAACTGATATGAAACACTTCTATAAAATGCAGCCTGCAAGAGCCACAATAACCTTTTACATTTTGCATCGAGAAATTTCTCCTTACACTTTTCAACCTCAGCCAACAATTCCTTGGCAATTGATGTGAAGAGACCATTTAAATGATGCAAGAATCTTTTTATGGAGAGCATTATTCAACTTTGCTGAATTACTAATGGTGTGACAAATGCAAACCATAGAGACTACAGGATTCGTTTTCATAATTGATAGTTGCTGCTAATGCTGCTGACTTCTGAGTTCTTCATGCAATTTCCATTTCCAACTCATTAAAACATCCTTTTCTTAATGCATATATACCGGATGTTGAATCAGATGAGGTGCCACATAGAGTTACGGCACGTGAACAAGTAGAGATCAGGCCCACTGACTAAGTATAGGGATTCCAGAAAAAGGATAATTTTCAGGTTGTTTAAACGGAAAAATTGGACCAGTCTCAACTCTACATGAATGGTTTAAGCGAAATGGACAAATGTTTTGTAATAATACCAAGATAGGCAAAAGATGGATAACAAAAAGATTGTAATAGGATATACTAAAGAACACAAAGTTCTGGAGTAACTCAACGGGTCAGGTAGCATCCCTGGAGAACATGGATAGGTGACGTTTCAGGTCGAGACCCTTCTTCAAATGTTACCTATCTATGTTTCCAATGTTGCTTTTCTGACCCATTGAGTTACTCCAGCACTTTGTGTCCTTCTGTATATTAAACAGCGTTTGCAGTTCTTTGTTGGTGTAGGATAGTGTTAAAGTGCAGGGATCACTGGTCGGCGTGGACCCGGTGGGCTGAAGGGCCTGTTTCCGCACTGTATCTCTAAACTAAACTACACTAAAATACATCCCCCATGATCAATCTCAATGTCAGTACCTCGCAAGGCTGCGTTCCCAGCTCCTTCATATACTCACTGTACACTCATGACTAATTCTGATCAAATTCCATTTATAATTTTGCATATGACACCACAATAATGGGCCGGATCTCAAACAATAATGAGATGGAGTACAGGGAAGAGATAAGAGGGCTTAGTAGCATGGTGTCAAGACAACCTCTACCTCAATGTCAGCAAAATGAAGGAGCTGGCCATTGATTTCAGGAAGTCAAATGGAGTCCACGACCCAGTCTGTTTCAATGGTGCTGAAGTGGACGTGGTCCTGAGCTTCTCGTTCCAAGTTATAAATATCTCCAGCAATGTCCTGGTCCAGTAACATTGACACAATGGCCACGAAAGCACACTAATGCCATAGCTGGTGAGTTGGTACACAGAAGAGGGATAGAACCTTTTGTTGAGTAGTACCACAACAACAAACTACAAACATAGAAACATAGTAAATAGGTGCAGGAGTAGGCTATTCAGCCCTTCGAGCTAGCACCGCCATTCAATATAATCGTGGCTGATCATCCAAAATCAGTACCCCGTTCCTGCTTTTTCTCCATGTCCCTTGATTCCGTTAGCCCTAAGAGCTATATCTTACTCTCTCTTGAAAACATCCAGTGAATTGGCCTCCATTGCCTTCTGCGGCAGAGAATTCCACAGATTCACAACTCTCTGGGTGAAAAAGTCTCCCCCCCCCCCCCCCCCCCCCCCTCCGCATAGACCTTGCACTAAATGTCAACAAAACCAAGGAATTAATTGTTGACCCAGAAAGGGGAAGTCAGAATACCATGTGCCAGTTTCAATGTGTGATGGAGAGAGTTAAGGGCCTGTCCTACTTACGTGTCCTTGGCATGCAAATTACGCGACCACGTGGTCGCGTTGAGGCGCACGGGCATCGTATGGCCGCACAGGGCCGGTCCCACTGAGAAGCGCGGAGCGGTATGTAGTTGTGCGCGACATAGCGCGGGGCTCCAAAATATTTGTAGCGAACGAAATCTTCGAGTGC
This sequence comes from Amblyraja radiata, assembly GCF_010909765.2. Classification (NCBI taxonomy): domain Eukaryota; kingdom Metazoa; phylum Chordata; class Chondrichthyes; order Rajiformes; family Rajidae; genus Amblyraja; species Amblyraja radiata. The sequence goes on from NC_045966.1 coordinate 61,886,822, forward strand.
CAACGGCCTGTCACGTAACTGACGGCCAAAGTGGGACCGGCCCAAGACCCTGGCGCGACGCAGCGTCTCACCTCCAACAGCAGCAGAAGCAGGCAAACGATCACCGAACTCGGCCTGGAGCTCACAGCCGTTGCAGTCCGGATCCGCCCCCACTTCTACTCCCAGAGCGGGGCCAAGAAAATTGAAGATAGACACAAAATGCTGGAGTAACTCAGCGGGACCGGCAGCATCTCTGGAGAGAAGCAATGGGTGGCGTTTTGGGTCAAGGCCCTTCTTTCCAGACTGAAGAAGAGTCTCGACTTGAAACGTCACCTCTTGCTTCTCTCCAGAGATGCTGCCGGTCCCCACTGAGTTTCTCCAGCATTTTGTGTCCATCTTCAAATGACGTCACGCGCTCCAGACGGCTGTGCGTATGCATGAAATCGTGCCCGACCTTCGCAGGACCATCGAGGCTCAACGCGACCACAAGGTTGTGTAATTTGCGTGCCAAGGACACGTAAGTGGGACAGGCCCTTTAGGAGCTTCACATTCCTGACATTAACATCTCAAGTCACCTGTAATGAAGAAGGCACACTAGCACCTCTACTTTCTGAGAAATGTAAAGAAATTCCAGCACATCATCGGATATTGTGATAAACCTATTCATGCTTTATAGCAAGTATCCGTGACTGGTTGCATCATGGCCTGGTATGCCAAGTGCCATGCCCATCACAGGCGCAGTCCTCCCCACCATCAAAAACATCTACAACAAGGTGCCATCTATCTTTAAGTATCTGCACCTTCCGGGCCATGCTAAATTTTTGCTGTTCCAATTTAGTAGGAGGTATAGAAGCCTCAAGTCTCACAACACCAGGTTCAGAAACAGTTACTTTCCTACAGCCATCAGGTTCTTGAACTGACCTGCACAACCGTATCAATATCTCAGTAACGGAACAAGAGATTCAAGAACATCTCAGACAGTTGACCAGACCTCAGTCTGAAGAAGGGTCTCGACCTGAAACGTCATCAGTCTGAAGGGTCTCGACCTGAAACGTTTCCCATTCCTTCTCTCCAGAGATGCTGCCTGGCCCGCTGAGTTACACCAGCTTTTTGTGTCTATCTTCAGTTGAATAGACCTACCATATGCTGTGCTAGGGATACATTCCCGTTCTTATAATCTACTTTGTTGCCACCATGCGCTTGTTTAATCTACACTTTCTCTACAGCTGGAGCACTGTTCTGCACTTTGTTTATTTTCTCTTTTGTGTCACTTGATAGACTTATGTATGTAATATGTATAATATGCTTGGGCAGCATGTAAAACAACGTTTTTCTCTATTTCTCATTAACATGACAATATAAACCGATCCTAATACCAAACTTCAGGAGAAATCTCTGTGCAGAGAACATCACCCACGGTTGGGAAAGTGGTTAATGTGCAGATATCAAATATCAAATTTGTCAGGGAAGAAGGGCAAGTTATGGTTAAAAGGGAAGGTTATGATTAATGACGTGGAAGGCTATGCTGAAACATTGGGCAAATGTAACCAGGCTCATACCATTAAAATAAGCAAATGCAAGAGATAATAATAAATTATTAAAAATCTCGATTAAAGTTTAATCTCACTTTAGAGCTCATATTTCATGTTGTCTGAGAAATTCCCTTTGTTTCCCCCTTCACCCTCGCCCACCAAGTCTTCGCCCTAGAGTAACTAACTGGTTTCTCTCTTTCTCTGGGTTTGGGACCCAATATATTAACTGTATCTCTGCTCACAGATTCTTTTTAACCTGCTGAGTTTTTCCAAAATGTTCTGTTTTTATTTCAGAATTCCAGCTTCTGCAATTTTTTTAATTGGCAAAAATCCCGATTGTAGTCCTGTAGTTCTAGTTTATATCCCAGAGAGGTACGTATGCAGCACCTCACACCACTCAAATGATTTAAAAGGTATTATTCTGAGCTGAATGGACTCAAATATTTGGAGAGATTTAGAAAGCTGGAGCACTTAAATCTGGAAAAGAGAAGACAAATAAGAGACCTGGAAAAAGTTCACGATTATGATTTTCATTTGGATAACAGATTGAAACGGATTGTTCTTGTGATCGAATTCAGAACGAGAATATATCATAGCTACTTGCAAATCCCATGAAGAATTCATGGAGACTTCCCAACACACAGACAATGGTGAAAATGTGATACTTATGGGCATGTCCCACTTAGGCGAATTTTCGGCGGACTGCTGGCGACTGTCAAGTTGCCGGCAGTCGCCTGAAAAACTGGCAACTGGAAAGGCGACTGTCAGAGTGGAACACACACACACACACACACACACATAAACACATCGCTTCCTTCACAATCCCATTATGCAGGCGGGGGACAGGGCAAGCGGGGGGGGGGGGGAGCGCTGTCTAAAAAAATCACACGCTGCATAGCCAAGGTGATACAGACACACACCACGATGAACAGGAAGGTTGGCGCTGTAATTAAGACGGCTAGCACAGTGTACGGTAATTATTTTAAAAGAGGGGGGGAGAGGAGGGGGGGGGAGAGGCGGGGGGAGAGGGGGGAGAAGGGGGGAGAAGGAGTGGAGACAACTTTTAATAAGCTAGAGATACTCGGCTGTGAAGCTCGGCGGACATTAACATTACCGGTCGGTTATCCTTGGTTCTGGTAACTAATGCTAAAAAAAAAATTCTCAATGAGCTAATGAAATTCACCGGTCAGCACCGGCTACAACCTACGAAAACCTTCGACCTCCTGGCAACCCACTAGGACCTCCTGCCGATCCACCTACGGCACGAGAATTCTCGCTACTCTCCATGGCGACTTCATTCTGGTTGCCGCTAATTTTTCAACTTGTTGAAAAATTTGCGGTGACCATAATGAGGCCGCGACTAGTTCCCAGAATGCGGGAACTCCTTACGACCATGAAGGCAACTACATAGTCTCCTGCAGTCGCCTAAAAAGTCGCCTAAGTGGGACAGGCCCATCACCACTACACTGAGTAGTTCCAGAAGATAATTTTACTGCATTTAAAAAGCATTTGATATATACTGTAAACCAAACAAGAGATAATAGGTGGATAAAGGGACAAGGCAGGCAAATGCATCCTGCCTGTTTTTGAAGGAGGATAGTGTGGAGTTTAAACTCCGGCATTAATCGTTTGATACAAATATTTTTTGTCTGTTCTGTGTGTATTCGTCTAACACATGTAAGATATGCTGGAGCAGCCAGTGACTGCCTAAATCAAACCATTTCATAATAGTTCACAATGGTAAATGGCACTGTGGCTAATCCAACAAATCTACACACACACGTGCGGTGTGCATTCCCATCTTACATTACTATCCTCCAGAGTGAACTCAGTACTGATGCAATGTACATTTCATCTAAATCTGTCCTGAGCTCCACCTCTTTAAGCCTGGTTGACAAAACTCACATCAGGTGATTGCAATGCTTTTGAGGCTCTGGCAGTTCACACATATGACGTGGAATCCTGATTAAAAGTCTGGTAACCGAAGAAATCAGTGGCTAAACCCTGGGACAGGGGGATGAAATATTTACCAGTGCCTGTTAGAAATCTAGGAAATGATGAGAGTATGGGTTGTGACAATGGTGGTTGTATTGCATTTCTTCCTTCGTCCCGAGGGCAGCAGAAATAGCATCCACCAATTGTGCTAGGTTACACCAGCAATTTCAATAATGCTCTGGGGTGCACCCAGCAAGAGCTAATTGTTCTACATTGCCAAGCTTCAGAATCCTGCCAGCTCTGGCTGTAATTATAGACATCTGTCACTGCTAGCCACTCAGCGGTAACCGTAACATCAATATACAACAATAACACTGAAATGCCTCTGGGCGCCGCATGGAGACCAGCAACGAGAATCAGGCAATCATCTGCTTTCTTCAAACTATCTGTCAAACGCTCCCAGCCACAAATTGCTCTCTTTGTATCCTTAGGATAATTTGTTGATTTATCGTACATCTTCTAATATTTACAACCCAACCCACCTCCCCCAGTGGTAGAGAGTGGACCAAAATATTGCACAAGGAAAACTCATTTGGCTCAAACAGCACTTAAAAAGAAACCATCAGTCAGGCCACATGTTGGGGATCTTTACCTCTGCGCACAATGAATGCTTGCAAATCTCTGACTGGGAATAAAGGCACAAATTAAAGCTTACAGAGATACTCAATGCACCAATTAACATTTTGATTTCAGGTTAATCATTGGAGATCAGTGATAACCACCAAATCAACACAACCTATTTTAGTTGGTTCAGGATTCGCCTTTGTCTGCATAGTCTGAATTTATTAAAACATTGTGGAAAATACACCAAATATTTTTGCTCCGTTTTCATTTTGGATACGTCATGAAAACTGGAGATGATGCTCTGTTTGAACTATTTTGTTTTATTCCTTATATTAGCTGGTATATGCATCCCTGCAAAGTCTCGTAGTGTTGAACATCGAGAAACAGTCCCTTCAGTCCACTACATCCATGCTGACCTTTTTTCTCATCTACACTAATCCCACCTGCCTACATTTGAGCCGTATCCTTCTATGCCTTGTTATTTGAGTGTCTTTCTAAAAGCCTCTTCAATGTATTAATTTTATCTAATGCCACCACCCCCTCTGGCAGCAAGTTCCACCAAACAACCATTGTCTCTGCAAAGTGTGCAGATTTAAACACGTCATTTCCATGGCGAACATTGAATTTATCTTTAAAAATCTTTTCTGGGCTAATTAATGCAAGGCCTTCATACCAGAAGCAGGTGAAGTGCCATGATGCAGGAGGCCTTCAAATTGCCCCTCACATAAAATATGGTTGATCTCACAGCTTCCAGCAATCACCGAGATCCAGCTTTCGCAAAGCTCCTCACTTTTTGTTTGATTTAGCAACCCAGGAATAATACTCACAATATTACCAAATCAATTTACAAAAGTAGGCCCTTACAAGTATAAATCATTTTAGTTGCTCCTTTATCTATTTAATTTAAATATTTTCAGATTAATTTAAATATTGCTTATTCAAGAGACAGTTGGATTTAGCTCTCAGGGCTAAAGGAATCAAGGGATACAATACAATACAATACAATACAATACAATACAATACCTTTTATTTACAAAGAAAAAGCGGAACTGGGTACTGATTTTACTTCGGAGTCACGTGAGTGACTACGTGAAGAACCCGCTCAGTGCGCAGGCGCGGCATTACGCCAGCAGTGCAACAGCGGCTGCCACGGGAGTTAGGCTGTCCCGTTACAGGATGAACCGGACCGTCAGGTGAGTACCCTGAGGTCGGGTTTTCTTTTACAGGTGAGCCTTTTTCTGCTTGTGTTTTTTACAGGCAGAGAAAAAGGCTCTGGATAAAACTGTCCCCCGTTTTCCCGTTGGGGAGGGGGGCAGCAACAGGCGGTAGGAGCGTTACCCGGTGTTCCGTAATTCCCCGACACCGTGCCGAGGCCAACCCGCTAGTACCTGAAGCAGCGGGCTGGACGCATAGCCACTCGAGAGGCATCCGGCAGGTGTTCCCGATGTCGGACGGGACGTCTCTCCACCCGCACGGGGGGAGAGAGAGCCACCTGAGCCGCTGGAGCGGCTCACGGAGCAGGTGCCTGCGAGATGCGCTGCTTGAGGGGCGCTCTCGCATCTACAAGGCAAAAGCTCCAGAAGAACCTGTCCCCCGCTCGACTCCAGCGGAGGAGCGTTCCATTGCAGGGGGGGCAGCAACAGGCGGTAGGAACAATTACCGGTCGCCCCGCTATCCCCATCACCGCGCCGAGCCCAGTCCCGCTAGTGCCTGAACTGCAGGCTGGATGTCTAGCCATCCGAACAGGCATCCGGCCGGTGGCGTCCGATTCGTCGGACGGGGACATGTCTCCACCTAAATGGAGGAGAGACAGCCGCCTGAGCTGCATCCAACAGCAATTGGAGCAGCTCCAGCGAGATGCGCAGAAAGAGCGCTCTCGCGGAGGGAGATCAGGCACCCCCTCCACAGTGCTTCATGCACTGCCCTCTGCTCCCTCATTACTGGAGGCTAGCATTGGTGACCAGGGCTGGGCTGGTCTGGAACAGGGGCAGGCGGACGAATTCGGGAGTATGCCAGGGGTGCAGGAACATGAAGAGCTGTTGGGTGTGATGGACCGCTTGTAGCAACCCCACGGGCTGGAGCACCGCTGGAACCAAGAATGGCGGCCAGCATCAACCATTACTGGAAAAGGTGCTCGCTGAGGTGCTGAAACAACACAGCACCAGAAAACGGTGAGGCCCTCAAAGTAAAAAGTGTCAACAGCCAAATCTGGGGGCATGTGGGTCACACATCCAGACCCAAGAACTCAAGCTACAGCGGATCCTAAGGCTCCTGACGTCAGCCATCACAGCCTTTGCTCGTTCCGTGGAGACCACGGAGATGGATACCTGCCAGCAGGATGTGCTGGCATTAATGTGTACCACACAATTTGAGATCAACAATCTCCAGAGGGAAACATAAGACCTGCCCTCAATCCCAAATTTGCTGGCTTGTGTAAAGCCCCAGCTGCGGAGACGGACGCGCTGCTATTTGGGAAAGATTTCAATAAAAACTGAAGGAGATGCAGGAAGCATCAAAAACCTTCGGCCTAATGAGGGCAGGCCCCGTGACGAGCAAACCAAGACCTCCGATACCCAAGTGGCAGCACCCCACGGCATCCACCAGTCGACGTCCGCAATATGGGACTGGTGAACGCTTGGGGTCCGCACATTATCCCCAAAGATCTTTCAGATCAGGGCCCGCAGCGGACCCTCTGGAAAATGCGCCTCCCCCCAACATCGCCAGCACGTCAGAACAAAATCTTCAGGAAAATGAAGAAACAGAATCGCCAATAACCATGGAGGTAGGTGGGTCTGGTCCCTACCAGCATATAGAGAATAAGGGTGCTTTATTAACAGGGGGGAGATTACACTTGTTTAAAGAAGCATGGGGTATGGTCACGAGTGACAAGTATATACTCAACAACATTACAGGATATAAAATACAATTCATGTCAGAAAAAACGCCGCCAGTTCAACAATGGCCCCAAAGGGTATTTCTCCCTCCGTCAAAGAGAAACGTGAGGGACAAGCTGAACTGGTGAGACTTATCACAAAGGGGGTCATCGAAAAGACCAAACATGAACCTTTGGAAATTGTATCGAATATATTCACTAAAACCAAAAAAGATGGTGTCTGTCGCATCATCATTGACTTAACATCACTAAACAAATTTGTTAAGTATATACATTTCAAAATGGAGACATATGTTACTGCCAAACAACTGAATTCCAAAGGACACTTCATGGCAAGCATTTATCTTAAAGATGCTTACTATCTAGTACCCACATACAAGGATCATCGCAGATACCTAAAATTTATCTGGATGGTACAAAGCATTGCCCTATGGGCGAACTTCAGCCCAAGATTATTCACCAAAATATTGAACCCAGCCATGGCAATACTAAGAAAACAAATACATATTGTCATGGCATATCTGGAGGATATTCTCATAGTAGGGAAAACGATGGAATTGGCTGTGGCAGCAGTATCAGCTACAAAACAGCTCCTCGAAACTCTGGGGTTCGTCCTACATCCAGATAAATCTAAGTTGAAGCCATCCACTATCATGGACTACCTGGGCTTCACAATTAACTAAGGCCATATGACTGTTACCTTGCCAAAGGCAAAAATGGTTGAATTAGCACAATCATGCAACAAATTAATGGTCAACGAGCGACCAACTATTCGACAAGTAGCAAGAGTAATTGGGGAAATGGTAGCAGCATTTCCGGCTACACAATTCGGACCTTTGCACTATCAAAAAATTTACAGAGAGCAAAGGTACGGGCAATAAAACGACATACAGGTCACTATGATCGTGTCATGAACTTACCCACTGAAGCAATATCAGAGCTACAGTGGTGGGCAGAAAACGTTTGGCATAGTTTCAGCCCTATCTTTATCACTAACCCTACTTTAGTTATTCAAACAGATGCCAGTGCTCAAGGCTGGGGAGCGACTAACTCCATATCCAGCACAAGTGGTAGATGGACTAAACTAGAGTCATCATTACTACTTACACTGGGCATTAACTATCTAGAGATGTTGGGCGCCTTTTATGGTTTAAAAGCATATGTATCTAATATGCAGCACTTGCATGTTCGGTTACAAATTGATAAATACTACGGTGATGGCTTATATTAACCATATGGGTGGCATAAAATCATTATCATGCGACAAATTGGTCAACATGATTTGGCAATGGTATGTCGAAAGACATATTTGGCTATCAGCTACTTACCTACCAGGTAAGCTAAACACCCATGCCATGAGAAAATTAAACGCCTGGGTTGCAAGTTTGAACAGACCTTACCTGGAACTGGGATTGTCCAAACAAACCATCACCACCATGTCGGCATCCCTTCGAACATCCACCAAGAGGCAGTACTTAACCAGCATCAAAAAAGGGAGAAGTACTGCCAGGAAACATGGACAACATACGCAACAGCTACAGCCACCAACATACTGGAGTTCCTGGCCATCTACACGACGATGTAGGGATCAGCTACAGTGCCATCAACACAGCGCAGAGTGCTCTTTCTGCTTATCTCAAACCAGCGGCAGGACAACAGGCGATGGGATCCCATCCACTGGTGGTAAAACTGATGAAGGGCATTTACAATATCAAGCCCTAAGCCCAGGTATACCCATATTTGGGATATCAGTGTGGTCCTGACATATCTCAGGGAATGGCCACCAGCCAGATCCCCCGGCCTCGAGCAAGCAACACTAAAGACGCTTAGGTTGATGGCACTTGTATCCGCTCAGAGGGTCCAGTCACTACACCTATTGCGACTGGACAACATGATCACAGCTCCAGACCAGATCTGTCGTTATCCAGCGACTGGTCAAACAGAGCAGACCAGGAACACCTAATCCAGTCGTGGCTTACCCACCAGAACCACGGTTATGTGCCATGACCTACCTACTATCCTACATAGACACAACCAGAATATTCGAGGGAGATGAAAAGCCTTGTGGGTCAGTCACAAAAACCTTATGGTGGGGTACGAGCCAAACCATTGCGAGATGGCTCAAGCAGGTGCTAGAAACTGCTGGGATAAACACTGGGATATTCCACCAGGGCAGCATCCATGTCGACGGCTAAAGAATGGACATGCCTATACACCACATCCTGGCTACAGCAGGATGGTGGGAAGGGAAAAGACCGTTCAGAAATTTTATAATAAGCCGTTGGCAAAACCTGGTTTATTTGCAGTAAAAATTTACGAACTGCAAATATTTAATTTAAGCCCAGGGGAGCAACTTAATTCTTTGTTGTTATTGTTTAAAAAATACCATTGTGTTTTTCTACAAATAGACTCATTGGTTCATTACGATAACACTTCCTCCCTCAAGAACTTCGGCAGTGAGTGAAATGAAACTGTTACACGGTTTGAAATCACAGAGCTTTGAACTCTTCACGTAGTCACTCACGTGACTCCGAAGTAAAATAGTAAGATTAAACGAGAACTTACCAGTTTGAAGTTTGATCTGTATTTTATGAGGAGTTACGATGAGGGATTACGTGCCCTCCGCTCCCACCCTCATTATATGGATCAAACTAATAAATTGATGTCTCCTTATCTTTACTATGTTTACTTCAAAATAACTGTGTCTATCTGTGATTCCACACCGCTGCTTGGAAGTATGCCGCGCCTGCGCACTGAGCGGGTTCTTCACGTAATCCCTCATCGTAACTCCTCATAAAATGCAGATCAAACTTCAAACTGGTAAGTTCTCGTTTAATCTTACTATTTTAGATGATCAGCCATGATCATATTGAATGGCAGTGCTGGCTTGAAGGGCCGAATAGCCTACTCCTGCACCTATTTTTCTATGTTTCTATGTTTCTATATATCAATAAATAAAGTACCCAACTAGGTGATTTTAGAGCACACATATTGGGATCAAATTGGGAATAATTGAAAGATAAATATTTGGCACAACACAAATAGATGTTAATTTTTGGTTATGGAATATCACAATCTTATTATTTCCCATGCTGGTGCAACTTCAACATAGAAACCAAAAATCAGTGAGCATTCACTTCCCTCCATTTTTCTTAAAAATACGTTAAAATAAGTAGCTATATCTTAGAGCTGCCATTCATAAACAGGTGAATTAATATTTAGCAATGATACATTTAGTGCTGGGAATACCGATGAAACTCATCCTTCTAACACCTTTGAAAGTTGCAGACTGCATCTTCAAACAAAATGTGTTCGCAATAGGGCTACACGGTAACACAGCTGGTATAGCTGCTGCCTCACAGCGCCAGAGACCCGGATTGGATCCTGATCTCCGATGCTGTGTGTGTGATGTTTACATGTGAGTTTTCATCTGGTGCTCCAGTTTCTTCCCAATCCCACAGATGTGCGGGTTTGTAGATCAATTGGCCTCTACAAAATTGTCCCTAATGTGTAACGAGTGGATTAGAAAGTGGGATGACATAGAACTAGTGTTACTGGGTGATCAATGGTCGGCATAGACTCGGTGAACCGAAGAGCTTGCTGCCATGTTGTATTTCTAAACTAAACTAAACTAATGGAATACTCCACCTTTACAAAGTACAATTTGGTAGTGTGCAGTGTGTGCTCATTAAATGAGGATTCCAATGTTTTCTCAAATCTTTGTGTTAAACCCATTGGGTAACAAAGCAGGTTTGGTTCCCTCAACATTGCCCAACTGAATGCTTTAAATATTGTCCAAGGAAACACCATGCTGTTATCCTGTAACATGGCTTGCCAATTTGTGGTCAATTATGTGCCGATTTATCAAGTTACAATCAGCATGTCCACAGACTAAAAGCTAGATTGGGGACGATTTGATTGATGTCTGATACAAATTGTAACTAAACTAGACGTGAGAAGTACTAAGATTTTATAACTTGCAATTGACTGAAAATTACAGTACCAACTCAGTAACATGGAAACATAGGAAACAGAACATAAAAAACATAGCACCTCATATTTCACTTGGGCAGCTTACAACCAAGTAGGAATATACTGGTATGAATGTTGACTTCTCTAACCACGTAACCCTTGCATTCCCAATCTCTCCATTCTCACCTGAGTTACTCCAGCATTATGTGTCTATCTTCGGTTTTAACCAGCATCTGCAGTTCCTTCCTACACATCTCGTCCGCTCCACTGCAAAATCTCCTCAAGGTGTGCCTACTTTGAAGAGGTTCTCCTCCCCTCTCTGACAAGAGTTCTGCAACATCCTCTCTCGTTGCTTCCCATCTGATGATTCCTCCTGCTCTTCCACCCAGTCTGAAGAAAGGTGTCGACCTGAAACTATTCCTTTTCTCCAGAGGTGCTGTCTGACCCGCTGAGTTACTCCAGCCTTTTGTGTCTGTCTTTGAGGAAATCAATGAGTCGAGCAGCATTTCTAGGGGGAAGGGAAATGTTGATATTTCAGGTCAAGAACCTGCACCAGCACTCAGAGTGGAGAGGGAGGGTAACTAGTGTAAAGTGTAGAGGGGAGGGTGATCCAGGGGCCAGTTAGGTGGGTAGTGTAGGGATGAAGCATGATGGGCAAATGGTGCCAGGTGGAGGAAGGGAAGGGTTAGAGTTGAGATACAGAAGTAGGTGGGTGAAACAGACAAGTAGCAGAGGAATCTTTTTCTGACTGGAAGTCTGTGACCAATTGTCTTCTCAAAGGATCTCTCTTTTTGTAACACACTTTAATGATTTGTACAAAAATGTTGGTGCAGTTGTACAAATAACTGGTGGAGTTGTGGATAGCAAGGAGATTTCTTAAAGAACACAGCATGACATAGACCAGCACAAAGTTTGGGAGGAAAATGGAAGTTTAATCCAGACTAGTGTGAGTTGGTACATCTTGGAAGGACAAATGCAATAAATAGCATGACTGCTACGGAGCATTGATGTACAAATGATCTTGGAGTGCAAGTCCATGGCTTCCTGAAAGTGGCATCACAAGTAGATTGAGTGCCAACAAAGATGTATGGCATGCTTACCTTCTTTGGTGGGGACATTAAGCATAAAAGTTGGAGAAAAAACTCAGTGTTTGAGGAACTCAGTGGGACAGACAATATGTGTAGTGAGAAATGGACAGACAATTTTTTGGGTTGGGACCCTTTTTCAGTGTTCAGTTTTAATGAGGATCCTGACCCGAAATGTTATATGTACATTTCACACGTCATAAGGTCCAAAAGTAGAATTAGGCTTTCGTCCCATCGAGTCCACATTGCCATTCAATCTGATCTATCTTTATCTCTTAACTCCATTATCCTGCATTCTCCCCAAAATCTTTGACACCCATATTAATCAAGACCCTATGTAGATACAAAATGCTGGAGTAACCCAACGGGTGAGGCAGCATCTATGCAGAGAATCTATGGATAACTAATCAAGACCCTGTCAATCTCCGCTTTAAAAACACCCAAAGACTTGGCCAAGAATTCCACGGATTCACCACCCTCTGAGTAAAGAGGTTAGTACAGGTCCAGAGCAATAAAACACTAATCTTACGTTAATCCGATCATGCCCGAGATCATTCACGTAAACCTCCTCTGGACCCTCTCCAATGCAACACATTCCTCCTCACATATGGGGCCCAAAACTGCTCACAAGCTCCAAATGCAGCCTGACCAACGCCTTATAAAGCCTCAGCATTACATGTGTTAGAAGTAACTGCAGATGCAAGTTTAAACCGAAGATAGACACAAATTGCTGGAGTAACTCAGCGGGACAGGCAGCATCTCTGGAGAGAAGGAATGGGTGACGTTTTGGGTCGAGACTCTTCTTCGGACTTCCTCTTCTGAAGAACAAGGGTCTCGACCCGAAACGTCACCCATTCCTTCTCTCCAGAAATGCTGCCAGTCCTGCTGAGCTACTCCAGCTTTTTGTGTCTATTCTCAGCATTACATCACTGTTTATATATTCTATTCCTCTCGAAATAAATGCTAACATTATATTTGCCTTGCTTACTAATGTTTCAACTTGCAAATGAACCTTTTGGAAGTCCTGCACCAAAAATTCCAAGTCCCTTTGCACCTCTGATTTCTGAATCCTCTCCCCATTTAGAAAATAGTCTATGCTTTATTGCTACTACCAAAGTGCATGATGGCGCACTTAGCTATGTTGTATTTCATCTGCCTCTTCTTTGCCCCCTCTCCCAACCTGTCCAAGTCCTTCTGCAAAGTCTCTGCCCAGTTCATCACCGGCTTTGATCTCCCCACCATTGAAGGGATCTATCGTAGTCGCTGCCTCAAAAAGGCAGCCAACATCATCAAAGACCCACACCATCCTGGCCACACACTCATTTCAGCATTGCCATCGGGAAGAAGGTACAGGAGCCTGAAAACTGTAACGTCCAGGTTCAGGAACAGCTTCTTCCCTACAGCCATCAGGCTATTAAACATGACAACAAATAAGCTCTGAACTGCAACAGACATATTATTATTGCACTATATTTGTTATTTATTGTGTACACACACACACGGAACATTATTTCCTCTCCTGTTATGTACTATGTTTATATATTCTGTTATGCTGCAGCAAGTAATAATTTTGTTGTCCTATCTGGGCCACATGACAATAAAACACTCTTGACTTTATTACCTGCCCCTCCACCTATCTTCGCATCATCTGTAAACTTGATCACAAAGCCCTCAATTCCATCATCCAAATCATTGATCGACCACATAAAGAGTAGTGACCTCAGCACTGACCCCTGCGGAACACCGCTAGTCCTCCACCTCAGACTGAAGAAGAATCCCGACCCAAAACACCATCTGTCATTTCCCTCCACTGATGCTGCCTGATCCACGGAGTTCCTCCAGCAGTTTATGTTTACATTCAAGATTCCAGCATCTACTGCCTCTCGTGTCTCTATAAAAGTTGGGAAGTCATGTTTCAGCTGTATAAAACTTTGGTTAGAAACATAGAAACATAGAAAATAGGTGCAGGAGGAGGCCATTCGGCCCTTCGAGCCAGCACCGCAATTCATTGTGATCATGGCTGATTGTCCCCTATCAATAACCCGTGCCTGCCTTCTTCCCATATCCCTTGACTCCACTAGCCCCTAGAGCTCTATCTAACTCTCTCTTAAATCCATCCAGTGATTTGGCCTCCACTGCCCTCTGTGGCAGGGAATTCCATAAATTCACAACTCTCTGGGTGAAAAAGTGTTTTCTCACCTCAGTCTTAAATGACCTCCCCTTTATTCTAAGACTGTGGCCCCTGGTTCTGGACTCGCCCAACGGTTAGGCCACATTTGATGAGAGAATATTGGGCAAATTGAATAGTTTTTCTTTAGAGATGCAGCTCGGAAACAGGCCCTTTGGCCCACTGAGTCCGCGCCGACCAACAATCCTTGCACATTAACACCATCTTATACACACTAGGGGCAATTTTACATTTATACCAAGCCAATGAACCTATAATCCCATACGTCTTTGGAGTGTGGGAAAAAAAACGAAGATCTCGGAGAAAACCAATGACTTCGATCAGACAGCACCCATAGTCGGGATCGAACTCGGGTCTCTGGTGCCATCAGTGCTGTAAGGCAGCAACTCTACCGCTGTGCCACCATGCCATCTGGTTTCCTGGAGCATTAACTGCCAAGGAGATGACCTGTTAGATATATAATCATTAGCGATATAGATCAGGTATTTTTCTTGGGTAGGAATGTCAAATACTTGAGGCTACAGCTTTAAGGTGAGAGAGGGTACATTTAAAGAGATGTGTGAGCCATGGTTTATTTATAGTGGTAGATGATTAGAATGTGCTGCCACGGGAGGTGGTGCAAACAGAACAAATAGCAATATTTAAGAAGCATTTAAACAGGCATATGAATGGGTGAGGAATGGAGGGACATAGACCGTGAAGAGATATGTGGAATCTTTGAATGGTCTACCAGATATCCAGATCTCATTGCACCTTCCCTATTTCACCCAGCAACAGCATCAAGAATTTATTCTCTTAGAGCATCATGAATTTTAGAATTCTCTATCCGTGAATGCTGTGGAGGCAGAATTACTTTAACATGAGTCTTTGTATTCTGCACTTAGCAATTCCAAGGTAGGCCGCCCATCTTGCATCTTACATAAACTGGAACTTATCCAATTCCATTGAATTTATTTGAATTCACAGCATTCCATTCACTTTTCAGTCCTGTCCTCACAGATTGCCACTGACTTTGGCAGTCTATTCAATTTTCATTGTCCATCTCTGCTTTCTCATCTCTCCTTCAGGAATGGAGATGTTTCAAGGTCAGTTTATTGTTTCAAGGTCAGATTATTGTCACATGTACCAATTCGAAATTCGAATTACCATATAGCCATGCTAAAAAAAGAGCAACAAGACACACAACTACATAAAAGTTAATATAAACATCCACCACAGCAGATTCCCCACATTCTTCACTGTGATGGAAGGCAATAAAGTCCAAACTTCTTCCTCTTTTATTCTCCTGCGTCTGGGCGATCAAAACTCCCGCATTGGGGTGATCGAAGCTCCCACAGCCGGCGGTCGAAGCTCCTGCGGCTTGAAGCTCCGGAAGTCAGTCTCTAACCAGAGATTGAGAGCGCCACGATGTTAAGTCTGTGGGCTCCGCCGGTGGAGCTCTCAAAGTCAGCCTCCAGCAAAGGCCGGCAACTCTTTGATGATAGGCTGCAGTGCGGACGGAGCTACGAGATGGAAAAAAATCACATCTCCTTCAGGATTTGCCCCAACACCACCCCCCCCCCCCCCCGCACTCTCCACATAAAACAAGCTAAAGAACATTAAAAACATACATTTAACACATACAATTAAAACAACAAAGAAGGAAGGGACAGATAGACTGTTGGCGATGCAGCCATTGCTAACCTTGGTCACTACAGAAGGGACTCTATCAGGGAACATCATAACTAGGGTCTTCCTCAACTGTCTCACTTTAATGGCCAAAGAATCACTCCCTAAATCACGGTATGAATTCAGTCCATCAAGAAGCACAGGAGACAGGTTCATCACTATATGACAACTCCAAACAGAATGCATAAAGTTGCATGAACTAGGATGAATGGTGTTCTTCAATCTCATTAAGGCCTTTGTCTCAGGATCTTGATGAATTGGCCAGGTGGGCTGAGGAATGGTTGATGGAATTTAATACAGAGAAATGTGTGGTGTTGCATTCTGGGAAGTCTAAAATGGCAGGACCTGCACAGTAAATGGTAGGGCTCTGGGGATTGTCATTGAGCAGAGGGATCTCGGAGTGCAAGAGCATGGTTCCTTGATGGTGGTCGAAGGTAAATAGGGTGGTCAAAAAGGGTTTTGGCACATTGGCCATCAGTCAGAGTATTTAGCATAGAGGTTGGGAAGTCATGTTGCAATTCTATAATACATTGATATGGGCGCACCTCGAGTTTTGTGTTCTGTTCTGGGCACCATGTTATAGGAAATATGTTGTCAAACTGGAAAGGGTACAGAGAAGATTTACAAGGATGTTGCCTGGACTAGAGGAACTGAGCTATACGGAGAGGTTGAATAGGCTGGGACTATTCTTTGGAGCGCAGGAGGATGAGGGGTGATCTTATAGAGGTGTATAAAATCATGAGAGGAATAGATCGTGTAGATGCACAGAGTCACTTGCCCAGAGTAGGGGAATCGAGGAGCAGAGGGCGTAGGTTCAAGGTGAAGGGGAAAAGATTTAATAGGAATCCGAGGGGTAACTTTTTCACACAAAGGATGGTGGGTGTATGGAACAAGCTGCCAGAGGAGGTAGTTGAGGCTGGGACTATCCCAATATTAAGAAACAGTTAGACAGTTACATGGATAGAACAGGTTTGGAGGGATATAGAACAAACGTGGGTAGGAGGAACTAGTGTAGCTGGAACAGGTTGGCCGATGTGGGCAAGTTGGGCTGAAGGACCTGTTTCCACTCTGTATCACTCCATGACTATGACTCTATGACTCCCCTAATCAGGAATGGCCCTGGAACACCCACTTTACACTCAGCTGCTCATCGAATTTGTGTTCATTCCACATTTGCTTCCATCTGGCATATATGCTACGATACTAGCCAATGGGTTTTAAACTGAATCAACCTCATGTAACAAGGCAGCATCGTTGCCCACTTTCATAGAAATATAGAAAATAGGTGGCATTTGGCCCTTCGAGCCAGCATCGCCATTCAATATGATCATGGCTGATCATCCAAAATTTAGTACCCCGTTCCTGCTTTTTCCCCATATTCCTTTGCTCCTTTAAACCTAAGAGCTAAATCTAACTCTCTCTTGAAAACATCCAGTGAATTGGCCTCCACTGCCTTATATGGCAGAGAATTCTACAGATTCACAACTCTCCTGCATTTAGCCGGTCCTATCTCTTAAGAAATATGTTTCTATAAAATTCCCTCTCATCCTTCTAAATTCCAGTGAATCGACCCATTCTTTCATCATATGTCAGTCCCGCCATCCCGGGAATTAACTTGGTGAACCTATGCTGCACCCCCACAATAGCAAGAATGTCCTTCATCAAATTACGAGATCAAAATTGCACACAATACTCCAGGTGCGGTCTCACCAGGGCCCTGTACAACTGCAGTAGGACCTCCTTGCTCCTAAACTTAAATCCTCTCGCTGTGCACTCAGTCTTTCCCTCACCCTTTATGGATCCCATCTCTGGTAAACTTCCTGTCATATTCAGAACAAAAGGTGAACTGTTTAGCCTAAGGCAAGGAGTGAGTGATATCCTCAGTATGGAGCAACAGGGTTCTGGTTCACAGAAATCTGTACGGCAACAACTAGCATCTGTGCAGAATGGAAAATTGGCTAGGTGTAGCATGACTACAAAATTCTGGGCCTACCCAACTGATTACTACATGTTTGGCAGTGCCTGAGGTCAGGCCCAACGATCCTATAGCAGAGCCAGATAGACCACTCCTGATAAATGCAATGGACTGACGTGTAGTACGCAATGGAACGGAATGTGGACCTTTTTTCATCCATTTCCGTAACCGGACCAAGTGTAATCAACGTTGCGGGGGAACAGTTTGTGTTAATAAATTTAAATTCTGAAAATGAGGAGAAGATTTTTACCAAATAACTTTTATTTTTACGAGGATGTTTCCGTAACCGGCTTCCGTTTCCGCACTAGTTATCTACGGGATCTTTGGTGCGGAGACGGAAGCCGGTTACGGAAATGGGGCCTAAAATTACCCATGAATCTGCCCATGGCCGTACTACGTCTTTTTCGTTGAGTGGTCTATCTTGCTCGCTGTAGGATCTTTGGTCAGGACTGAATCACGGTCCCTGGCACGTTGACTCTATGACTCTACGAGTTGTGCCACTTTGATGCCGACAATACTATTTAGCAACACTTATTCCCTAACAACTTGCTCACTGTTTCCTAGTTTTGGGTGGGCTCACCGGAACTATTCTGTCCCACAACTTAATCAAAACCTTGATCCAAACGTGTGCCAAAGAGCTGAATTCCAGAAATAAAACAAGGGAGAATATCCTTTACATCAAGGCAGCATTTTGACCAAATTGGCAACACAAGTAGATAGAGTGGTAAAAAAGGAGTATGATATGTTTGCCTTCAAGCATTGCGTGTAAGAGTTAGGAAGTCGTTGAAGTTTTATAGAACTTTTGGTTAGGCAGCATTTAGACTCACGTGCAGTTCTGGTTGCCCCATTATAAGAAGGAAACATGCTGCCATGGGTGGTGGATGGTCAGAATGCTGGAGTAACTCAGCAGGACAGGCAGCATCTCTGGAGAGAAGGAATGGGTGATGTTTCGGATCGAGATCCTTCTTCAGACTGAGAATCAGGGGAGAGGGAGACACAGAGATAAGGAAGTGTAAGGTGTGAAAAGGAGACAAAGGGGATGGGAATCAAGGCAAATGTAAAATAGATAAGTTAGCTAGAAGAAGACAACAAAGCATGCATTTAATCAGGGGACAGTCTGAGAGGTTGGAGAACTAGGAGGGAGAGGGAGAGAGAGGGAAAGCAAGGGAAAGCAAGGGCTACTTGAAATTTGAGAAGTCAATGTTTATACTGCTGACGTGTAAGCTGCCCAAGCAAAATATGAGGTACTGTTCCTCCAATTTAAACTGGGCCTCACTCTGACAATGGAGGAGGCCCAGGACAGAAAGGTCAGTGTGGGAATGGGAGACGGGGTGTTTAGCAAGCGGGAGATCGGGTAGGTTTAGGTGGACTGAGCGGAGGTGTTCAGCAAAACGATGGCCGAGCCTGCGCTTGGTCTTGCCAATATACAGGAGTCCACACCTGGAACAGCGGATACAGTAGATGAGGTTGGAGGAGGTGCAAATGAACCTCTGCCTCACCTGAAAAGACAGTTGTGGTCCTTTGACATAGTCAAGTGGGGAGGTATAGGGACAGGTGTTGCACCTCCTGCGGTTGCAGGGAGAAGTACCTGGGGAAGGGTTGGTTTGGGTGAGAAGGGGCGAGTTAACCAGGAAGTTGCGGAGGGAGCAGTCTGTGCAGAAAGCGGAGAGGGGTGGAGTTGGGAAGGTATGGCTAGTGGTGGGATCCCGTTGGAGGTGGCATAAATGTCGGAGGTTTATGTGCTGTATGCAACTGCTGATGGGGTGAAAGGTGAGGACTAGGGGGACATTGTCCTTGTTACGACTGGGGGGAGGAGGAGCAAGAGAGGAACCACGTGTTGGTGGTGGTGGTCCAGGCAGATACGATAGGGGTTGTTTAACAGGATCTTAGATAGGCTCAACACATTACAGGGAATGGAGGCATCTCCATGAGGAATATGGATCTCATGCAGGCAGAGGATATGAATTTAACGGTATATTTTTGGGCATGGACCTAGTTGGCAAAGGGTCTGTTCCTGTGCTGTACTGTTATGTGTTCAATGTAAAGGGGAATCATTCAACAGTTCTGGTAAGTGATCCTTCCTTACAACTGCATGCTGGTCTGGGGCATAATATCAAATGGTTTCTCTATTCACAGATGCTGCTTGGCTGGCTGAGTTTGTCCAAAATTCTTTAATTCTGTTTCAACGTCCTTGTAAATCTTCACTGCAAACTGTTGAGTATATTTACATCTCTCCTGTTATGTGAAGACTAGAATTATTTGCACTATTTAAGCTATTGCTCAACTTACTTTCTAGCCCAGCCGTTCTACTCCTAGCTTCTACGTATGTATTCACTAACTAAGGCAAGCATCCCCTTTGCCCTTTTAACCAACTTATTATCTCTCCTGCCAACATCTGTCGACATGTACTCCAAGGTCCCTCTGTGTTTCCACACTGTCAAATATCCTCTTATTTATTGTACAATCCTCCTCAAATATGTTACCTCACATCTCTCTGGATTGAATCTCATTTGCCATTTTTATGCTTTGACTAATAAATGAAATTCCCATCCTGCAGTTTAATGCTTCCCTTCTCGTTGCCAACCGCACAGTTAATGTTTGTATGATCAGGAAACATCTTCAGCTTTCTCACCTAGTAAGGTCTAAATCACTAATATACATCATGAAAAAGAAAGGACGTAGCATAGCAGTAGAGCTACTGCCTTACAGCGCCAGAGCTCGGGTTCGATCCTGACTTCAGGTGCATGTCTGCATGGAGTTTGTATGTTCTCTCTTTGTATGACCTGCATGGGTTTTCTCCAAGATGGACGGGAAAGGAATGGAGGGTTATGGTCTGAGTGCAGGTAGATGGGACTAGGTGAGAGTTATGCCCCTGTCCCACTTAGGAAACCTGAAAGGAAACCTCTGGAGACTTTGCGCCCCACCCAAGGTTTCTGTGCGGTTCCCGGAGGTTTTCGTCAGTCTCCCTACCTGCTTCCACTACCTGGAACCTCCGGCAACCACCTGCAACCTCCGGGAACCGCACGGAAACCTTGGGTGGGGCGCAAAGTCTCCAGAGGTTTCCGTTCAGGTTTCCTAAGTGGGACAGGGGCATAAGTGTTCGGCACGGACTAGAAGGGCAGAGATGGCCTGTTTCCGTGCTGTAATTGTTGTATGGTTATATGGTTATATCTTTGGTTTCCTCTCACATTCCAAAGGCGTACAGGTTTGTTGGGTAATTGGTATAAATGTAAAATTATCCCAAGTGTGTGTAGGGTAGTGTTAATGTGCGGGGATCGCTGGTCGGTGCAGACTCGGTTGGATGAAGGGCCTGTTTCCACACTGTATCCCTGAACTAAACTAAAACGAAACTATTGAATCCAGTGAAATATTTCCCGTGCATTCCAGCCACATACCTTTGCCTTCTGCCACGGAGCCAATTTTAGATCCTATTTGGATTCCATGGGCTTTTACATTATTGTGGGACATTTCCAAAAATGTTGCAAAATCCAAATAGACTAAACATAACATACTACCCTCATCCCATCCCACCCCATTACCTCTTCAAAAGATGCAATCAAGTTAAACATAACTTCCCCTCAGGAAATCTATACATACTTGCCCTAATTATATTGTGCCTTTCAAAATGAATGTTTATATTAACCTGATCAGATATATCCAAGGACACTGTGGGAAGCTAGAGTAGAAATTGCAGGCACCCTGGCTGAGATACATGAATTAGATAGAACTGCAGGTGCTGGTTTAAACAGAAAATAGACACAAAAAGCTGGAGTAACTCAGCGGGACAGGCGGCATCTGGAGAGGAGGAATGGGTGACGTTTGGCGTCTAGCTTTTGGAATAAGTCAAACCTGTGCTCCATCTACACTAGTCCCACCAGCCTGACCTTTTCCTTAATACCTTCCACTTCTCTGAAACAGATCAGTATGTGTTTCAAAAAGCAACAACCTTTGAAATTGAGAATGTCTCAACATTTTCTATAACCCTTCCAGAGCTGCGAAGCAACACAGGTATAAATCTCATTACTTGAGCAAAATTAAAACTCAGTTTAATACTGCTCATGCCCGACAAAGTTTCTGCACATTATTGTGTTTTCAAATCCCTTGGTGACCATGAAATGATGCCCTTAAGAAAGCTTCCTCTTCTCCTGAGCAGCAAATGTAGTTTGTACAGATTGTGCAGCCTCTACCAGCATACCCTGCTAAGTTTCAATGGCAACGCATCATAAGAAACGTTCAGAACTATCATTAGCTTTAATATTACATTTTGCTGGCAACCTTTGCCAATTTTGGAGTCACCTGCAGCACTCATGGGCAGGCAGTAATTCTGGTCTGCAATATATCATTCTTATGGAAAAAAAATGCTTTTAGTTTTGATTCGGAAGAACCCTGGACTATAATTGCATAAAAGAGTAATGAAAAAATCCAATAATGTTACTAGGAAAAGATCTCTGATCTGGACATTCATTTAGCAATTCCTGTATTAGTTGACTCACTGCGTGGCCCCTACAGTGTGCAAAAGTCACATCCACTATCACGCTTACTCCATTACATAGTGTTACAAGTATTTTCCTGGAAGCCCGTTGGACTTATATTGATGTACTGGAAGAGAACGGAGAAGCTGCCCTCTACTGGCACGAACTAGCATAACGGTGTGGTGCAGCTTCAGAGGGGCATAGACAAACAATAGAATGCTAACTAAATGGACCTCCAATAAAAGTTCCAGTCACTAGGGTAACTTCAGATCATTCCACAGTCGCCAACATTGGCAGCGAGCTGCAGGAAGGCTAGCCTTTAAAGGAGACAATCTTCTTTATGTGGTATAGCCTATGCATAATACCTGTGACATTTCTTGTTATAATTTATCTGTGGCCGCCCGTCCATTGATGCCTCAACTAGAAAACCTCACAAACCTTTTAGTTTTAGTTTAATTTAGAGATACAGCGTGGAAATTCGGAGATACAGCCATTCGGCCCACTGATTCCACACCGCCCAGCGATCCCTGCATATTAATACTATCCTACACACTAGGGACAATTTAGATTTATACCAAGCCAATTAACCTACAAACCTGTATGCCTTTGGAGTGTGGAAGGAAACCGAAAAACTTGGAGAAAACCCACGCAGGTTATGGGGAGAACGTACAAACTCCGTACAGACAGCACCCGTAGTCGGGATCGAACCCGGGTCTCTGGTGATGTAAGATAGCAACTCTACAGCTGAGCCACCTTCTACTTGAAAAATGTTTCACTAATCTCTCACAGTCTATCTTTGTACAAAATATACTCAGTTCAGCAGCTGTTATTTTCACACTTGTTCTTCATCGACAATCCGCTTTGAAAGCATATACACGCAACTCATAATAAATATGCTTTTTAGTCAATCGGAAGCAAATGAAAGCTCTATTTATTTTATATGCATAAATTTCAATAAATGAGTTTGCTTCTGATCACAAGCAATAACTCATTAGTCACAAAAAATCCTGGTAGATTTTAAAACCTTCAATTTAATCTTGTAAAGCATTCTGCTTTACAATCTAAAGGCCACTATTACAAGTAACATCACAAATGTTTTCAAAGATGTATGCCTGGGGAGGCAAGGAGCAGAGGCAAGAGGAAATAAGAGAACAAAACAATTGCCGTGCCTCTTTGTGTGAAGGGAACACCATGCTTTTGCCATGTTATTTCTTTCTGACATGATTTATCGCCCACTAAGATTTAAACTTGATAAAGCAAATTAATCTTTTATTGCAGGAGCCACAAGAGGTTGCCATTAGGAATCTGATTTGGTAAGGTGGCGTGCGTTTCATTTACCAGTTGTGCTGCAGTAAGAGGCCAGCAGGGATAACTAACTGCAGTTTCAAATGGACAGGGGTCTGAGAGGCTCGGGTAGTGAGACACATTCAGTGGACAGGGTGCCAACATGGCGTATCTTTTTTTTAATTGATTTGTTTCCGATACCAAGATTATTGGATTTATTTTAAGAATCTGGCATAAATATCTAAACATGAGTATGCTTCTTAATTTGCCTTATCAAGTCGAGCCCTCAGAAAATAATTTAATTCTGCAGGAAAATCAAATATTCCCTTCATTTTCTGTTCCAAATTTCACCTTTTTTAAAATGTCACATTCTAAATATTTTACAGTGCCTCAAAATAGACTGTTAATCTTTAGATTGTCGAGCTGGCAATGAAAGGTTGCTAGAGACAGGCACAAAAAGATGGAGTAACTCAGTGGGTCAGGCAGCATCTTTGGAGAAAAGGAATAGGTGATGTTTCCATGTTGAGACCCTTCTTCAGACAGAGAGTCAGGGGAAAAGGAAACAAAAGATATAGATGGTGATGTCGAGAGATTTAGAACAAATGAATGAAAGTTATGCAAAAAAAGTAACGACGAGAAAGAAAACAGGCCATTGTTTGCGAGGTGAATAGGAGTTGCAGCCAATGGGACTCAACATGACGTCTTTGTGGATGCTGCCTGATCCTGCCGTGTAATTGCTGCCTGATTCTGTGTCGTGAAACACAAGGGGCTGGAAATAGAGAAACTAAAGTGAAATATTATTTTCAATCCGTGAAACTGGAGCTTGAGCTATAGTTAGTATATGTTATTGCCGCGGTGATCCATGATGCTTCCTTACTCAAAGGTTTTCAATGAACATTGTCTGGCACTAAAACAGAACAAGGAATTCACATACCAGTCTATCTCCTTCAACTTCACAGCACTTAACTGAGAGATCTGTTTTTTTACATGGTGAATCCAGATAAACGGTTAATGACTAGTGTGTCCTGCAGAGTTAACTGAATGGGAAAAGATACAGATGGAATAATACAGATGGAGACACCATCCTTGGGTGTTAATAGACCATTAATTCAGTACGAGGAAGACATTAGTTGAGTTCAGTTTAGTTTGGAGATACAGCATGGAAACACGCCCTTTGGCCCACGCCGACCAGTGATCCCGCACGTTAACACTATCCAGACAGAGCGTCTGCAACAACTGACAGATGATAGGCACCCATTACACAACCATGTGCTCCCTCCTAGGTGGTTAAAATCCCGTAAGAGCTTCCTAACCAGCATCACCCCATTGGAAACAACACCAACTGAAGCTTGCCTCCAGATGTAGAAGAACAGACTAGCCACTGTCCCTATTTCCACCAAGATGGGCACATACCAGCAGCAGAGCGCTAAGCACCAGGTGATGATGAGCACTGGCTGAACTGGAGATGTCTCAACTGACTGCGAATCGCAGTCGGGCGGTTAAGGGTGACAATGCACAATGGGGCTACATCGAGGGTACAACAACCTGTGACTGTGGCTCACAGACCCAGACAATGCAACACCTACTGCAATGCCCATTGCTGGATAATCCATGTACTACTGCAGACCTTGCACTTAACACTCCAACAGTACATCGATGTGTACAGCAGTGGTGAGCCACTATATAGCATAAGGGCACGAAAGAAGAACACTATCCTACACACGCTAGGGACTATTTTTCAATTTATGCCAAGCCAACCTTCAGACCTGGATGTCTTTGGAGTGAGGGAGGAAACCAAAGATTTCGGAGAAAACCCACGCAGGTCACGGGGAGAACTTACAAACGCCAGACAATCACCCGTAGTCAGGATCGAACCAGGATCTCTGGCTGTAAGTGCTATAAGGCAGCAACTCTACCACTGCGAAACCGTGCCTCCCACGCCTACCAACAAAGAAACTAAATGCTATTATACAATTACTCTACATGTCAAGATACTAAAATGAATCAAACAGTTTGAATTGTTAACACAGTAATCTTATGAACAAACACGATGGCTTGGTTTAGATAATCTGCTTTAGTAATGCTGGTTAAGGATTAAATATTGCAAGAATTTCACTGCTTTTCTTACACCACAGCATCATTTATATCCACAGGAAAGGGCATATAGTTTCAGCTTGATATCTTTCTGAGTTATGCATAGAAATGTCTGCATTTTCACTGGGCTTAAGAGGTAGACTGGCTTTAAACCTACCGTCATTTGGCTCAATGGTGAGAACTGCACCAACTGAGCCAAGGTGATACTTGACTGACAATGCATTTAACAGTCTCGTCCAGACGTCTCGACCCGAAACCTCACCCACTCATTCTATCCAAGCGGGATGAATATTGACTTCTCTAACGTTAAGTAACCCTTGAAAAGGATAAAACCACATCTATTGGAAATCTAAAATTTATCAGAGAATGTTAGAAATGCATCACAGATTATCCAGCATCTGTAAAGTGCGAGACATGCTAGGACTTGAAAGATCATCAAACTGTAAAACTGATCTGCGGTTTTTCTCATTGTTGATGCTGCCTGATCCACTCAATTCGTCCAAAATATTTCCTATGTTTAATAACCTGGTTATCCATTTAAACTGCGTGGCTCAAAAAAACACATAGGCGGCACAGTGGCGTAGTGGTAGTGCTACTGCATCACAGTACCAGAGACCCAGGTTCGATCCCGGCTACGGGTGCTGTCTGTACGGAGTTTGTACGTTCTTCCCGTGACCTGCATGGGTTTTCTCCTAGATCTTCGGTTTCCTCTCACACTCCAAAGACGTACAGGTTTGTAGGTTAATTGGCTTGGTGTAAAAGTTAAAAAAACGACCCCACTGTGTGTAGGGTAGTGTTCACATTCAGGTTTCGCTGGTCGGCATGGACTCGGTGGGCCGAAACGCCTCTTTCCACGCTGTATCTCTAAATTAAACTAAACTAAACATTTTGTTCCTCCCAAACTTGAAAGATAGCAAATAAGCAAACTAATGTTAAAATAGCAACCATGTCATATTTAAAAATAGGCAAGTCAATAAACTAAATATTTTCTGACTGCCAATTAACTTATATCACCCTCGTGAAATTGTTACCATCTAGTTTTCAAGTTCAAGTTCAAGTTCAAGTGAATTTATTGTCATGTGTCCCTGGTAGGACAATGAAATTCTTGCATTGCTTCAGCACACAGAACATAGTAGGCATTTACTACAAAACAGATCAGTGTGTCCATATGCCGTAATATAAATATATACACACATGAATAAATTGCCACACTTGACACATGTTTACTTCCATCTTGACATCTATGTTATTGGGAAAGGAAAGTGTATCATTAAATTGGTATCAAATTTAAACTTTTCAATTTAATACCATGATAATTTTCAAAAATGTTTATCCTTCCTATATTCACTATTCCACCTTTCCAAGCGCCACCACCCTTTGATGAAGGCAAGTGACATTGTGTATACTTTCACAAATACAGAATATCCTCTGGTACCTCTTTCAGATATCTATATAACCCAAGAGAGTGTGTGAGTGCACACTTTAAAATGAATCATTTGGAAATGTCACAGAAAAGTTTAATGAAAAACAGCCAGTGGTGCTAGATGAAGGCTTTTGGTCAAGAAAGGTAAATAGTACTTTATAAATATATAACTCAGCAGTCTTTTGGGGGGGATAATTGCACGGCATAAAATCAAATTCCTTGTGGTTTATTGTCAAGCTTGTCTACGTTATAAGCTTACTTATAAGTAGTCTTACTCAATCCCAATATTCCATTCTTCCTTTATTAGGCAGGAGACAATATATGTACGATGTTTGCCATTGTTGATTGGAAGGGATATTTCATTTGTAAAGTGATCAGATTATAACGGACATTCAACCACCGTAATTTATATGCTGATGCACATAATGAATTATTTTTTGATATTTTCAATTCTGCTTTCGAAATCAAAACTAAAATGGAATGATATTAAAAAAATGAGTAAATTAGTTTGTCCAAACGTAAAGAACACTGCCAAATTCCAATAAAAACTTAATTATTCCAGACCATTACTCACCACAATAAAGCACTTTCTGAAGATTTGCTGTTTTCCAATTGCACGAATGCTTCCGTAGACTTTCACATGACAGCTGAAAACATCACCCCATGTACCAGGAAAACCAGCGGGATATACACTGTAAATGGCTCGATCGTAAATCATGTATTGTTGTTCTGCAGACTGGATAACACACGACAAAAACTTTTCACTGTACCTCGATACACGTGACAATAAACTAATCTGAATCTGATACCAAACTGATACAGATTCAACGTCTTAAGGATAAACAGAAAAGTGGCATGCAATGTAGACTGTGTCCATATGTGGCTAAAACGGACAATACTGAAAAACACTGTGAGGATTGTTTTGTGTGATTAATGTACGCCTGTTCAACACAGTGCTAGATGCACATTGAGACTGTGCTGTTTACTGCCTTAGTAGTTATAAAGGAGTAGGATTTCATGGATGACAAACATCAGTTGATGAAAGCAATGGGCCAGGGAGCATCTGTGGAGGTAAAAAAGAGTGAACTCCTCTGGTTCATGACCTGTTATCAGATACATATTTCCACCCCTTTTCAGTATTCCTTTCAAAGTTGCAACGGTGTTTTCTTTGAAGATCAGTTACCACTAGCTACCTCTGATCAAAGCCACGTCAGCAGCAGTGAAGAGGGAGGTGTTTTACGGCTGCAATTGCATTTGGAAATAATTCTAAAGGTCTTTGGAGCAATAGGCAACAATAATTCAAGACTCCTTTGCACAAAACTACAAATCATCTCTCGAGCACTCCAAGCAGCAGGAACAACTCTTCAGGAATCTATAATTTTTTTAGTTTTAGTTTTAGAGATACAGCACGGAAACAGGCCTTTCAGCCCACCAAGTCCGTGCCGACCAGCGATCCCCGCACATTAACACTATCCTACACACTAGGGACAATTTACATTTATACCAAGCCTATTAACCTACAAATCTGTGCGTCTTTGGAGTGTGGGAGGAAACTGAAGATCTTGGAGAAAATCTGCTTGGAGAGCTTTCAAATTCCATACAGACAAGCACCCGTAGTCAGGATCAAGCCCGGGTCTCTGGCGCTGTGAGCGCTGTAAGGCAGCAAATCTACTGTTGCCCCACCGTGCCTCCCTTAAGTTTGTTCCATAAAGGTCTGGGTAGCAGACTGATTCTTGTTAAGTGGAAGTTCCCTTTCTGAGCACAGCCTCTGAATGTATATGAGCTGAAAGAGCAATGAATATGGTCCCCAGGTAAACATCCTTTGCTTTGATCCTGTTGCTGAAAAACAGCGAGTGCAGTATAGCAAGGTAAAGAAATCATAGCTCTTTACTGGTTTGAGAGGTTCATCGTTACTATTCTTCAGGCATGATCACAGATCAGCTCGTCCATCTGTTTCAGCTCCTGTGAATCTCTAGGTATTAGAACGGCAACATCAAGTGATGTGGATTAAATTAATGGGAGGAAATTGAAGATCTTGGAGAAAATCTGCTTGGAGAACTTACAAATTCCATACAGACAAGCACCCGTAGTCAGGATCAAGCCCTTTCAAAACCAAAGGCAAGGCAGCTTGCTTTAGCACTTTCAAAACCAAAGGCAAGGCAGCTTGCTTTAGCACTTTCAAAACCAAAGGCAACACAGCTTTAGCACTTTCAAACCAAAACACACTTTTGCATTTTCAAACTACATTTTCAAACCACATTAAGGGCACTGACAGGTCAGTAAAACCACTCACAATTTAGTAGACATGTATTCAGTATTATTCACAGCTCAGACTGAGAATTGCGACCTCTCGCTCCCCCATCTTGCAAAGAACTGAGCACCTCCACCCTTCCGGGTTTTATAGTCCCTCCGGATGGGGCGTGGCCTTCAGGAGAGAGAATCTCAACATTTTTTAAACACTAATAACTCTTTTATTTTTCATAGAAGAGAAAAATCCTCTTGTCCTGCGCAGTGGAGGGGGACAATGAGTAAGGTGGCCAAAAATCACAGCAGTAATTGGCAGCGTTTTTTTCTAAAATCAATATACAGAACAACAGGAAGTGGTCAAGATCAGACTTTTAGTAATATAGATGAACGATAGATATGCAAAAAGGTAACAATGATAAAGGAAACAGGCCATTGTTCACTGGCCTATGCGTAAACAAGTTCACTGTTGCCTAGGTGTACACGAGTTACAGACAATGGGACTCAACAAGATAACTTTGAACCTAGTAAGACAACTTGTGTGGGGGAAGGACTGAGAGAGAGGGAATGCAGGGATCACTTGAAGTTAGAGTAACCCACGAGGCTCAGACCTCGGCTGCTCCATGGCCCGCCAGGACTCGGCATTCGGTCCTGGCAATCGGAGAATCAGCTGATCTGAGAGGAGCTTAAGAAGAGCATAGTTAAGAAGACCATGGTTAAAGTAAGAAATGCTGCTATTGAAGTAGAGGTTTAAAAGAGAAGAGTGATTGGAATGCGTGATTACAGATCCACTTCTGGGACCAACGTGCAGATTGTCGCTCGGTTGGGGCGCCATCTCCCATCGACATGTAGTCCATGTATTTTAATTGTTTATTTATTTTACCACTTTAATAGTTTTGTGATGTCCTGCACTTTGGAAATTCCCTTTACTTACTTTGTTTTCTTTAAACTCTCCTTTTTGTCTACCTTCAATTTTTCCAGCATCTGCAGTTTTTTTTTTAAACATTCCCATATTGCCTGGTTCCTCTTCCACCTCACCCCCTGACTTCACATCTTAATTCTTGCAGAAGCCAAAGTCAGACCTTGATTATCCGAGTCTGGCTTTGACCAACAGTCAGGCTCCTACTTCCAGCATTAACACCCACCATTCACCCCCACCCCCTCCCCCACCCTCCCCACCCCCTCAAATCCACTCAGCTTCATTTCTGTTATTGAAACCTGTAACTTAGGTATTGACATCCAATTGGCCTTCCTGACTCCTCATTCCCCTGCTCGCCTCCAATCCCAGCCATTCAAGAGATTGTCATATGCCCCAGATAATAGCGCAGTAATAACAATAATAGTCTATGTATTCAGTGCTTATTGGTTGTAGTGTTTATCTACTCAATTGCACCTCCACTCCACAGACTCTGGTTGTGCCTTCAGTCAGCTTCCCAATCCTGCCCCTTGCTCAATCTTGCCATTAATTTAATATCGGCAAGCTGCCTTGCCTTTGGTTTTGAAAGTGCTAAAGCAAGCAAGCAACTTGCACCCTGCTTGAGATGGAATTTCAAGGAATAGCCATGAGTCAACTGCGAGCCCACCAGCCGTGAGTGAGCTGCCAGCACATCAGGCTTGAGTGACTGAACCGTCAGCCCAAGAATTCATTCGGCCCAAAATGTCCATACTAGCCCTCTGGAAAACCAGTCCCTTCAGTGCACAACATCCATACTAGCGCTCAAGAAAGCCCCCCCCCCCCCCCCACCCCACTGGCCACCAATATTGGAATTGGTGGAGAGGTGGAATATTGTGTTGGGGACCAGCCCTCCCATGTGATGCTGGGACCCAACGTGTCCCACTTAGTCTAGTTGGTTCTATATCTCTCTGTATTGCCAGTGATATCTCTCTTTTCCCTATCCCCTGAGTCTCAGTCTGAAGAAGGTTCTCGACCTTCACATATTCCTCGAAACCTCACCTATTCTTTTTCTCCACAGATGCTCTGACCTGTTGAATTTCTCCAGCTTTTTGTGTCTATCTTCTGTTTAAACCAGCACCTGCAATTCCTTCCTACTACCTTCTATAGACTCCATTTCTACCTCACTCTGCCTCAGCATCACCAGCATACTCAAGGATGAGTCTCACCCAGATCATTCCCTCTACCTTCCTCTCCTATCAGGCAAGACGTACAGAAGTGTGAAAACGCACACCTTCAAATTCAAGGACAGTTTCTTCCCTGCTGTTATCAGGCAACTGAACAATCCAACCAACAACTAGAGAGCAGTCCTGAGCTACCATCTCCCTCATTGGAGACCCTCAGACTATTTTTAATTGGACTTTACCGAACTTAATTTTAAACTGAACGTTATTCCCTTAGTCCTGTATCTGTACACTGTGGATGGCTCGATTGTAATCATGTATTATCTTTCCGCTGACTGGATAACATGCAATAAAAGCTTTTCACTGTACCTCGGTACACATGACAATAAACTAAACCAAACTAAACTAAACTACAATATGTTTAAGAAGGAACTGCAGATGCTGGAAAATTGAAGTTACACAAAAATGCTGGAGAAACTCAGCGGGTGCAGCAGCATCTATGGAGCGAAGGAAATAGGCAACGTTTCGGGCCGAAACCCTTTTTCAGACGGGCGGGAAGAAGAAAGGAAAAAGGAGGAGGAGGAGGAGCCGGAGGGCTGAGGGATGGGAGAAGACAGCCCGAGGGCTGAGGAAAGGGAGTAGACAGCAAGGGCTAACAAAATTGGGAGAATTCAATGTTCATGCCCCCAGGATGCAGACTCCCCAAGCAGAATATGAGGGGCTGTTCCTCCAATTTCCAGTGTTGCTCGCTCTGGCCATGGAGGAGACGAAGGACAGAGAGGTCGGATATGGAATGGGAGGGGGAGTTGAAGTGCTGAGCCACCGGGAGGTCAGGTTGGTTAAAGCGAACCGAGCAGAGGTGTTCGGCGAAACGATCGCCCAGCTTCCGCTTGGTCTCACCGATGTAGATCTGCTGACATCTAGAGCAGCGGATGCAATAGATGAGGTTGGAGGAGATGCAGGTGAACCTCTGTCGCACCTGGAACGACTGCTTGGGTCCTTGAATGGAGTTGAGGGGGGAGGTAAAGTGGCAAGTGTTGCATCTCTTGCGGTTGCAAGGGAAAGTGCCCGGGGAGGGGGTGGTACAGGAGGGAAGGGAAGAATTGACAAGGGAGTTACGGAGGGAGCGATCTTTGCGGAAGGCAGAAATGGGGGGAGATGTGAAGATGTGGCGAGTGGTGGGGTCACGTTGGAGGTGGCGAAACTGATGGAGGATTATTTGTTGTATGTGATGGCTGGTGGGGTGAAAGGTGAGGACTAGGGGGACTGTGTCCTTGTTGCGAGTGGGGGGGATGGGGAGAGAGAGCTGTGTTGCGGGGTATGGAAGAGACCCTGGTGCGAGCCTCATCTATGGTGGAGGAGGGGAACCCCCGTTCCCTGAAGAATGAGTACATTTCAGATGCCCTGGTGTGGAACGCCTCATCCTGGGAGCAGATGCGGCGTAGACGAAGGAATTGGGAGTAGGGGATGGAGTCCTTACAGGAAGCAGGGTGGGAAGAAGTGTAGTCCAGATAGCCATGGGAGTCAGTAGGTTTATAGTGGATGTCGGTCAGAAGTCTATCACCTGCGATGGAGATAGTGAGGTCAAGGAATGGTTGGGAAGTGTCGGAAATGGTCCAGGTGTATTTGGGTTCTGGATGGAAGTTGGTGGTGAAGTGGATGGTCAGTCAGTTGTGTGAGGGTGCAGGAGGTGGCACCAAAGCAGTCGTCGATGTAGCGGAGGTAGAGGTCGGGGATGTGGCGCTGGTACGTATAGAACAAGGATTGCTTGACGTACCCGACAAAGAGGGAGGCGTAGCTGGGGCCCATGCGTGTGCCCATAGCTACGCCTTGTATTTGGAGGAATTCGGAGGCGTCAAACGAGAAGTTATTGAGGGTAAGGACCAGCTCCGAATTCAATGTTCATGCCTACATAACTACAATATGATTGTTCTGGGAGTGCAGAACAATTGTTGCACCTTTCAACAACATGAATTAATTTCCCAAGATGAAGAAGGAAAAATTCATCCATATTAAAACAATCTGCTTTGTCCTTTTGGATACAAAATACTGCAGATGCTGAAATACGGGCAAAAATTAAGTGGCTTGAGAACTCAGTGGGTCAGGCAGAACTTACAAAGGGAAATGGACAATCGATATTCTGGTCGAGACCCTTCCTCTGTCCAGACAAAGTATCGACTGTCCATTTCCACCAGAGATGCTGCCTGACCCACGAGTTCCTCCAGCAGTTTGTTTTTTGCTTCTCTTGTTATCACTTACTGCATCTGGCATAAGGAAATCATGTTTCAGAACATTTATAGTAATGACATATTCATTGCCAAGGAACTGCAACCCTTCTCTCTGGTTGGGTCGGACCTATGATTTAAGCATAAAGACATTGGATGCAAAAAATCAAGTGGCATAGCTGCAAGATGTTTAGAGTTTTAGAGGCAACAAATTCTTTTTACAGTGCCTGCTAATTTGTAGATACCATTTTCTACGAATTTTGGCAATGACCCACATAATATTTTAATGCAATTGATTTAGGGATGAACGTGAATAGGCACTAAAGGGAACTCAGTGTTTTCTCTTCAAATCCATATCAACGAATGCATTAACTGTGAAGGGGTTTTGCAGCCTCAGTGCATTTTGCTTCCTGCCCATAATATGAACATTGCTAAACTGTGTCCTTGGATTGCTGAGCACCATATGTTTACATAAGCTTCTCCTGTATTGTGATTATCCTTTTCTTCCACCATTCTCCATTACTCCTCAGCCAAATCCATTCATAGAGCTCCTTCCTTTCATATATAACCATATAACCATATAACAATTACAGCACAGAAACAGGCCATCTCCGCCCTTCTAGTCCATGACGAACACTTATTCTCCCCTAGTCCCATCTACCTGCACTCAGACAATAACCCTCCATTCCTTTCTCGTCCATATACCTATCCAATTTATTTTTAAATGATAAAATCGAACCTGCCTCCACCACTTCGACTGGAGGCTCATTCCACACAGCTACCACTCCCTGAGTGAAGAAGTTCCCCCTCACGTTGCCCCTAAACCTTTGTCCCTTAATTCTCAAATCATGTCCTCTCGTTTGAATCTTCCGTACTCTCAATGGAAAAAGCTTATCCACGTCAACTCTGTCTATCCCTCTCATAATTTAAAGACCTCTATCAAGTTCCCCCTTAACCTTCTGCGCTCCAAAGAATAAAGACCTATCTTGTTCAACCTTTCTCTGTAACTTAGGTGCTGATTTCATTATGCCTTTCCTCTTTAGTCTGCTCTCCAAAGTTCACTTTGCCTCAATAGCTTTATCTTGCTTCGAACACTTTCAAGTGTGTCTTCATTTTTCTTCAACAGTGACTCCTCTCACCCAGAAAAACAATGTGAGCTTCTCATGAGCCACGCAGACTCTCATTTAAGCACGACCCATTTTCCTTATAACATTCTGATTATTTCTTTGTGACTCTTAATTGTGTCTTCTTACCTGTAATGATATTGCACCTCGTGTAGCTTGGCATTGTGACCATCCTTGCTCTGTTGAAACCTACACGTTGCAAAGTCTCCATCAGTAAACCTTTCAAAACCTAACCTCTGGAATTGCCCCATCAGTGATTCCTGAGTTTTCACGTTAATAAGTTCATAAGTAATAGGAACAGAATTAGGCAATTCGGCCTCTCAAGTCTATTCCACCATTCAATCATGGCTGATCACACAAAGGGCGGTGGATGTATGGAACAAACACAGGCAGGTGGGAGTAGTGTAGCTGGCACATGTTGGGCAAGTTGGGCCTGTTTCCACACTGTATCACTCTATGACTCTATGATCGATCTCTCCCTCTCAACCCCATTCTCCTGCCTTCTTCCCATAACCCCTGGCTTCCATACTAATCTCAAATCTATCGATCTCTGCCTTAAAAATATCCATTGACTTGGCCTCCACAGCCATTGGTGGCAATGAATTCCACAGATTCACCACTCTCTGACTATAGAAATTCCTCCTCATCTCCTTCCTAAAGGAACGTCTTTTTATTCTGAGGCTATGACCTATGGACCTAGACTCTCCCACTAGTGGATACAATGTTTTACTTGTTTTCACCTAGTTGATATTGCAGTACCTTTCCCTTATCATCTTGACTTCTTGATTTAAATAAATTAAGGATTTAAAGATTAGCCAAACACAAGGAACCATTTTGTTGGCTTTGAACCTCTGTGTTAGAAAATTCAGGGAGACTGCACAGGTATTGTGTGGGGACAGAAATAAAACAGATGTTAATAAGCTGTGCTTAATAAATTTTCATCTAAATTATACTTATTACCAATCTGTATGATCCTCAGATTGATGATGATGAATGAGGAAACATAATAAACAACAGCTCTGCAAGTTAATCACTGCATCTGAGCAATAGGAATCACTTAATTACTCTCATTTACAATATTCAATCTAATGAGCAGGCATTAGCAAAATAAAAATAATTTCACAACAAAAACCGTTACAGCTTAATTAAAGAAAAATCTGACAATGCAGGTGACAATGTACATAAGATAAATTAGCTTAACATCCAGAATGCTGAGTTGTCATCAGCAGTGATTATATATTGCATACTGGGAATATAACACCACAACTATGCACAAATAACATAAATCACTTTCCACTACTTCAAACTTCTTGATTAACTCCCCACATAAATTAATTTGACATTAAATTGAAGGCTGAATTTAAGACCAAGGTCTTCGCCCTATTCATATTGACCTAAATGTCTACAAATCTAAAGGGTGGTTATGCTTGCCTATCTGCTAAACCCACGTTTAAATCAAGCAGATTGCCAATTCATACTTTGTCAGACAAAAAAATGTCCCTGATCTGATCGTAGGTGGAGTAGAGTGGTGCTGCTGGCAGTATAGCTGTCTCCAGATTCCCGCAACCAAGTCAAGTCAAGTCAAGTCAAGTTTATTCGTCACATACACATACGAGATGTGCAGTGAAATGAAAAGTGGCAATGCTCGCGGACTTTGTGCAAAAAGACAAACAAACAAACAACCAAACAAACTACAAACAGAATGGAACAGAATCACATATTCTTTTACATATTACATATTGTGGGCGGAAGGAAAAACGGAAAAAAAAAAAAAAAAAAAAGATGAACCAAGGCTTCATCTTGTCCTCCAGTGCTACCTGTGTGAAGTTGTCCCTGTGATTACATATGGTTTCCCTTCCAACCTCCGAAAGACATTCAGGTTGTTAGGTCCACCACCCCTCGTGTAGGAGGCTAATTAAACATATTTGTGGGGGGGTATTAGTAGGCATGTATGAGAGAAAAGGTAGCAGAGAAATATTTAGAGAATTGGACTGGTCTGAGAGCTATCACATCTTCGATGGGATGAATGGTCTTCTAATCAGATGCTTCCTTCCATCAACGCCATTCTACTCCTTTGAAATAATTGAAGTTGCTGCTTAAAAACCCCCAGAAAATGCTGGCAATACCCAGAAGAACTGACAGCATCACTGGGGAGAGAACATTTCAGGTCACTGAACAGGAATTCACCTGAAATGTCAACTCTGATACATTTAGGGAGATGTATTTGCCATAAATGCTGTCTGATTTGCAGAACAACATTTTTAATTTTAATTGTAGATTTACTACAACTGGAGTGTTTTGCTTTCTGTGAATTAGGAAACAGGCACTCCCCCCCCCCCCCCCCCCCCCCCTCCCCCCTCCCGAGAGCTACAAATGTATGTGAAAGAGTGCAAACGTTTGCACTCCTGTGTTGTGCCTGGTGTCAAGGTACAAATGAAATGACAGGAACAAAGTATGATGTAGACGTTCTGGATTTCACTCGGAGCCTCAAACAGACCGTTGATTTTCAGTGGAAATGTCTAACTATTGTTTCCATTAGTCATTTAATTATATTTACTTGAGTCGTGAAATTTCCTCTCTCTAACTTCAAAATCCGCACTCTTCAAACCTGTCTCACACCTTCCTTCCTTTCCCTCCCCCCCACAATCAGACTGAAGAAGGGTCTCGACCCAAAACATCACCCTTCCATGTTCTCCAGAAATCCTGCCTGTCATGCTGACTTATTCCAGCACTTTGTGCCCTTCTGTCTACAATCATCCTATCCATACCCATCATAATTTTATACCTCTTTGCAAGATCACCCCTCAGTCTCTCACACACCAAGGAATAAAGACCCAGCCTGCCAATCTCTCCCTATACCTCAGTCCCTCAAGTCCTGGCAACATTCTCGTTAATCTTTTCTGGACTCTTTCCCACTGAATGGTATTTTTTTGTTCAGCATGGTATCCAAATCTAAACATCATATTTCAAGTACGGCCTCACCAGCATCCTACACAACTTTGACATAACATGCACACTTCTATACTCATTTACCTTATTGATGAAAGTCAGCATGCCAAAATCCTTCATCACCACCCTGTCTACCTGTGACGCCTCGTTTTAGGGAACGATAGATTTGTACTCCTGGGTCCCTCTGTTCTTCAACCTCACTAGGGTACCACTGTTGAAAATGCAAACCTCACACTTAATTGAAATAAAATCAGTTTGCCATTCGTAAGCCCACTTACCGTTGATTAAAATCCCACTGCAAGGCTTGATAATCTGTCTATAATACCACCTTCCATTGGAATTTTCAAACTTTTACAAACTCAAGTCATATATCACCAAGTTCTAGAGTAACTACTATTCATGCGCCTAGTATGGCCATTTAAAAAAAATATATTTTAGCATTAGAGCATTAGAAGATCACTTGTAGCAATATTCACAACAATCTAAGAGATAAAGTGAATTCAGAAAATGAATTTGTAGTGCATGCAATAACCAGAGTCCATTAACGTAGATGAGTGAAATAGAAAGTCGAAGCAGATGACACCAAAATTGATGGCATAGTTAAGAAGGGCAGTCTAATATTGGGATATTGATCGATTGGGAAAGTGTGTGGAGGAATGGTAGAAGGAATTTAACTCAGACCAGTACAAAGTGTTCCAATTTGGGAATTAAACCAGATAGGACATCAACAATGAATGGCAGAGTTCTGGTTGAACAGAGAGACTTGGGGATACAAGTACATAGATCCCTGAAAGTGGCAACATATATAGACAGGGTAGGAAATAAGCATGCTTGCCTTCAACACCCAGCGCGTTGAGTATAGACATTGGGATGCCATATTAAAGTTGTAAAAATCATTGGTTAGAGTACATTTGGTTGTCATGTGTGTAGTTCTGGTCAGCACATTATAGGGTGGCTGTGATTTAGTTAGTGGGGATATATAAAAGACTCACAATGATGTTGCCTGGACAAGGGGTATGGATTACAAGGAGAAGTTGGATTGGCTGGAACTGTTTTACCTGGAGCCAAGGAGACTCAGGGGTACTTCATAGAGGTTTATAAAATCATGAGAGGCACAGGTAGAGGAGATAGCCACAAACTTTTTCCCAGCGTAGGAGAGTCTAAAACTAGAGGGTATAGGTTTAAGGTGAGCGGAAAGATTTAAAGGGAATCTAAGCAGCAGATTTCACATACAGAGCATGCTGCATAGAAATAACAAGCTGCAAGACGAAGTGACAGTGGCAAACTGTCCAAAGGTACATCTTTTGGACAGTATCATCAATAGGAAAGGTTGAGAGCAACAAGGGTCAAACACAGGCAAACGAGACTAGCTTAGATAGGCACCTTGGTCAGCATGGGCAAATCCAGCTGAAGGGCCTACTTCCATCCTGTACAACTCTATGACTCAGGTAGTTTAGGTAAAACCTCATTATCAAAGTATGGCAAATGCTTGGAATGATCCAGATAATCAAATAATTATCCAAGTGAAAACACTGCAGCCATCCAAAATGTAATTGAATATTACACCTGGGAATCATGTAGACGTGGTTAAATTATCTTTTTGTGTTTAGGACTTTCATTTTTATTCTTAGTTCTAGGAATTTACCATTGAGTGTGTTAGAATGTTTCCCCTCAGACAAGATGAGTTATCATCAACCTCCAGAGACTCAGCCAATAAAATAAGTATTGGAACAGAAGGCCATTCAGCCCCATGAGCTGCTCTGCAATATAATCATAATCATAATATTTTATTAGCCAAGTATGTTTTGCAACATACGAGGAATTTCATTTGCCATACAGTCATACCAGTAAAAAGCAACGGAACACACAAAATACATTTTAACACAAGCATCCACCACAGTGACTCCTCCACATCCCTCACTGTGATGGAAGGTGAAGAAAAAAGTTCAATCTTTCCCTTCTTTGTTCTCCAGCGGTCGGGGGCCTCTAGGCTTTCGTTGATGGGACGATCTTATTCCCATAGCGGGCGGCGGGACTACCTCGTTGGGGCGATCAAGCTCCTGCATCGGAGGGGAATCTCAGCTCCCCTGCGCCGGGCGATCTACCCCGGGTCAGGGCTAGTCGATCGTCGTGCGGCTTTTGGAGCTTCCCAACGTCGGTCTCAATCCGAGACTGCGAGCTCCCGATGATGAAATCCGCAGGCCACGGTTGGAGCATCAATCCCAGGTAAGGAATCGGCTCCGATGGAGCTCAAAGTCAGTTCAAAGCAAGGCCTCCTCTCCACATTGTTAGGCCGCAGAGCGACCGGAGATATGATCTGGTAAACAATCGCATCTCCGGTAAGGTAAGAGATTGAGAAAAAGTTTCCCCCGACCCCCCCCCCCCCCCCACCCACCATTTTAAACAAACCAGAGAACATTAAAACATACTTTTTAAACACATTAAAAATAACAAAAAAAAGACGAAGAGGACAGACAGACTGTAGGCGATGCTGCCATCGAAGCGCCACCCGATGGAATCATTATTGAACTACAGCTCACAGTCACACATGGAATTGCCTTAGCTCTATATTCATTGATATCAAAAGGCGCAACCAATTCATTTCTGAAAGTTTCAATTACATCAGATTAAAAGCCTGAAAAAACACCATGATGTATTTCAGAAGTGGACATCTGGCACAGCTGATGGAACGTTTAACATGGTCACCACACAGTTAAAGACTGAAATTATAACTGCTACATTTCCCAAGCTCCAAATACAAACAGGAACAAAGCAAGAGAACACTCAGCAGAATTGTGAAACCTACCACAACCAGAAATAATTGGAAATTGACAGCACGCTTGTCAAAATATGAATGTTTCAAATGAAAGATACCATTCCCAAATATTTGTCTCAGAAACCAATTCACCTATAATAATTTCCTAGTGTTTTCTGCTAAAATAATAGATTACTGGCATTCACATTCGTTATTCTTTTCATCTCCATTCCCTTGAAATGGAATATACAATTGTTTTTGGGCAGCCTACAAAACATGATGTAACGTTCCATAAATTCAATTAAAACAAATGGACCTGTCTGGAAATAGGTGAGTGCACTCTATCATAATTGCTACAAGACAGAATAATTTCTGCGTTTTCTTTCAATCAAGTCTTCTCAATGTGTCCAACACTAGCCAGAGTCTTTGATGTGGGAAGAATAAAGATTGCACTGCACAGCAGCTATAGATTACTTTTATAATGTGTTTTCATAGAAAATGTTAATGAAATAATTAACATTTAGAGTCAATGAAGAATTCTTAATGAAAGCTTTTTATTACACTCTGGTCTCTGCTTTATTGCTGATGCGTTAATGCTTCCTATCGACTTCTGAAAAATTATCCTTCATTGATTATAAGAGAATAACTAACAAAACATGGCAAATGGCCCACAATTTTCACAGACAATGCATAATATGCTCTGTCATGGATTTTACACAAAAACATCTGCCATTTTAAGTCAAATCTAAACACTCCGGATGCTATTGCTTAAGAATAATGTTTTTCTGTTTGGCTTAAGAATGTTGTTATTAAATAGCTGTGTACCTGCCTTTGCTTTCTTGGTTCTTGGTCCTCCAAAAATATTTCAAATGGAATTTAAACTGGAGGTGGCGGAGGGTGGACTTAAGGAATAAAGGGTTCTTGCTTCATGGCACTGTAACAACCTTCTTAAAATGCTTTGAAATTCCCCTTTATTGACCTCAATTTCAATGTAAATAGTTATTAATCAAATTCTGTATAAGGAAATTAATATAGTCTTTAACTAAACTAAAAACTAAACTAAACGTTGTCAGGAGCATACCTTGCATATCAGCCATTGTATTTTCTTTAAAATCTAATATTCAGTTCTCTAATTATGTTGCTACACTGCAGCTTTAAGAATGTGTCTGTACTGGCATTAGGAATAGCTGTCAGCATTTTCACAATCATCTACCTGCTTTCTACAATAAAACAAATGTGCTCACTCAAGTTCCTCACTATCTTTTTCTGATCTTAGCCTCCAACATGCCTCCTTCCTCTTGATTTTTCCGAAGTATAGCTTCTTCACACTGCCTAAATACCATCTGATTCATGATAACATTACAATCCTTTAGGGGCTTGACTTTTGCTGGAAAATGTTCTCTTCACCTGGTTTCCCAATGCACGTAAACATTTATTTACACAAGCAGCTTCAGATACAAGTGTAGTATCTTCCTATTGAGACAAAATCTCATTATCATATGCTGTGTGGCACTAGCACTATGCAAAAATGGGATAGATTCAAGTGGAAACAATAGCTTAAAATTGGGAATCTTCAGCAAGAGAAGGAATGTACCTTTTAATGTATTTACCTTCAGGACTCTGCATATTCCAATTTGCAACATTGCCATCAAGTCAACATTCCAAATGTGGTTCAGTATATTGTACGTGTACCG
This sequence comes from Amblyraja radiata, assembly GCF_010909765.2. NCBI lineage: Eukaryota > Metazoa > Chordata > Chondrichthyes > Rajiformes > Rajidae > Amblyraja > Amblyraja radiata. Next base: position 61,929,013 of record NC_045966.1, read on the forward strand.
AGGTAGAGTGAAAAGCTTTTATTGCATGCTAACCAGTCAGCAGAAAGACAATAAATTATTGCAATCGAGTCAGATGCAAAATTAATAATTTTAGGAATGTCAGAGGTCTGCTCTAAATTAACGACATTTCCCAAAGACGTTTCCTTGACTACGGCTTAATAATTGCGAAAAAACTTATACTCAAATTCTGGAAAAATATAGCAGTTCCCACAGTGAAGATGTGGATTACAGAAATGGCCGAGATACTACATTTAGAAAAAATAAGGCTTGTTTTGGCTGATAAATCAGACCAATTCTCCAAAACATGGTTTCCTTTCAACAAAATTCCTTTGAATTTCTTCAACAATAGAATGGTCTAACACAAATTTAAAACTGACGCTTGGGATGGGTGAGCAGGGGGAGGAGGGGTGGGGGGAGCGAAGGATAGTGGGGCATATCTCCATCTTCTTTTTTGTCTTTCACTTCTTCGGCAGTTCAGGGGTCTTTTCTTCTCTCTTTTTTGTATTTTTCTTCTTTCTCTTCACTTTTCTTTTAACTTTTTTTTCACGATTCACTTACCAATTTATAAAATGTTAATAATGAAGCTGTACGAAAATTGTATAACTGTTGTGCTGGTTGCTTTATTCTTGTACAATTGCTTCTAATAAAATAAACATTAAAAAAAAAGATTGCAATCGAGTCATTTATAGTGTACAGATAGAGATTGAAGTGTGTGGAGCGATTGTAATAGGTGATTGTAGATCTGCTTCTGTGACTAGCACACAAATAGTTGCCTGGATTGGGTGCCATCTTGGAGTTTCTCCAAGGTAGCATCGTGGAAGAATAACTGTGTTAACATTTCAGGTTAATAATCAAAATCCTTCATTGGAAAAGTACGGCCTTTCTTCAACTCAGACTGAATAGAAAATCTGACAGTATTTACACAACGCACTGCAGTGATTCAAATGACTCACCACTATCTTCCTGAAGGCAATGAGGAATTAACAATAAAATGCTGACCTGGCAAGTGATACCTTCATCTAATGAATGAATAAAAACTTCAAGTTGTCTTTCACCCACTTCACCCACCTTTGCCTGTGTGTGAATGTGTGTGAATGTGTGTGAGTGATTGGTGGTGGTCGGAGGGGCCGTAGGCGCAGATTGGCAGCCACGCTTCCGTCAGTCTGCCCCAGGGCAGCTGTGGCTACAGAAGTAGCTTACCACCACCGAGTGTGACTGAGGAGTGAATGAATAATGCGATGTAAAGCGCCTTGAGTATTAGAAAGGCGCTATATAAATCCCATCCATTATTATTATTATTTCATTATTTAATGAAGTCTGGTAACACCTTGATTACGTGACTGGCATCACCGCAAAGGACCTGGGAAAATAATCAGGTATAATGACTTTGGGTTTCACCATTGGAGCTGGAGAGTTTAACAACTGCTAATTACATAAAGTCTGGATAAAAAGTCAGTATCATTTATGGTAGCAGTTATGAAATAATGTGTGTCCTGCAGGGAAGGAAATATGCGGAAATATATCTTAACAATTTGCTGAAATATTCCTTGTCCACTTGGATGTTTGAGAACTCTGCTTCTTCTTGCGAATGAAACATAAATAAACCAGATGAATAGTTAGATCTCAAGCCGGGTGTTGAGCAGCCAATTTAGAACTAATTCCGATTATATAAATTATTATGATCAATGCTGGCCCTATCAGTGATGTTCACATCTTTTGAAAACATAAAAATAAACTTATTTGACACCAGCACAGAAACTGATAAATTGAAAGATATTCTTCTATTGAAAATTTCTTTCATTTTATTAAAAATGTTAAGTACCATTATTAAAAGAACAAACACCAACGCCACCAATTCTAGCATTCAGTTGTAAAAAGCTTCATGTGTAATGTTCTGAAATTAATTCCCAAAATCATAAAAAACCAGCTGTGTTGAATACCTCATCAATATGTCAGAATACTCTATTAGAATAGAAACAATTCTGTACATTCTCTATGCCCATCTGACACTATTCTCCAATAAATTCAAGCATTATTTTCCAAATTTCACTTTTTAAACATAACACTGCATTTTTTTTTAAAGAAAAGAAGTCAATATTCTATACCATCCCATCCTTTTAATGAACTGCTGCTAAACATTGGCATATGTTTTCAATACCATATGTCTAAGTACTTTAGGAAAGCATCTGAATTTAGAATCTTTCCAGCTCAAACATTTAGCTCAGGTCATTCTTTTAATGTATTATGTGGAGGAAGAATGTTCATAGTCACTTTCTGGAAACAAAGAAATAGGTTGATCATAAAGGTTAATCCAGCATAGCTGAGGTTTCAAAATGTTTTCAAATTTCTTGCTTGTTACAGCAATCAAAAAAGTTCAGTTTAGTTTATTGTCACTTGTACCGAGGGACAGTGAAAAGCTTTTGTTGCATGCTAACCATTCAGCAGAAATACAATATATGATTACAATTGAGCTATTTGCAGTGTTTAGATACATACAGTAATAAAGAAATAGTGTTTAGTGCAAGGTAAAGTCAGCAAAGTCCGATCAAAGATAATCCGATGAGGTAGATAGTAGTTCAGGACTGCTCTCTGGATGTGGTAGGATGATTCAGTTGCCTGATAATAGCTGGGAAGAAATGTCCCTGAATCTGGAGGTTTCCGTTTTCACATTTCTATACCTTTTGTCTGATGGGAGAGGGGAGAAGAGTGAGTGGCCAGGGTATGACTCAGCTTTGATATGCTGATGGCCTTGCCGAGGCAGTGTGAGGTATAAATGGAGTCAATGGAAGGGAGGTTGGTTTGTGTTGCCTCCACAATTCACTGCAATTTCTTGCGGTCTTGGAAGGAGCTGTTCCCAAACCAAGCTGTGATGCATCCTGATGAAATGCTTTGTATGGCGCATCTGTAGAAGTTGGTGAGGGTTGTTGAGGACAATCAAAGATTAAAATTGATCATTATAACTAAAACATGGTGGTATACTGGGCTCATTCAAGTTAGTAAGGACGCAGCTTTGAAGCCAGGCAAGTGCTAAATCTATGATCCCATCTTTGCTGAGCATCAAGTTGAGCCTCTGTTATTTCAGCAAGAGAGCTCAGTGACGTTGGATGCAGGACAAAATAAAGGTTTAGCAATGGTCTTCATTCTGAGCTGGGGCTCAAAGGTCACTTTGCCCAAATTTCGACCGACAGCCAGAAAGGTGTCAGGTGATTTTTTTTTACCATAATAAATATGTCACATAATTTCACTTGTGAAGCAAGGCTGAGGTTCCTTGGGCGAGGTAGCAGAGAGATAACCTTTTCCATCTTTGACATGGATCTGATACATCTGACTTACAATTGCTATGAAAATATTTTGGATGTCCCCTGATCCACAAACTATTCAGGAATAACACAGGGCGTAAAGTTACAAATAAAAGTTATTCTTACAAGATCAAAGCATATGCACCCCGGGAGCTATGTACAAAATGAATTGTAGCATTTAAAGGAATAGTGACAAATTATTAGATTAAGTCAAATGTGGCTGACTGATTTCAGTGTAGTGATTTGCACAATTAATAGTATGCATTTAAAAAGTGCATTTATTAGAGTGAGACCTATTATCTTTGGGAAAGGAAGAAATGATTCTAGTTACAAATATATATAATACTGCAGACATCTTGGAGAAAGAGTTATGTAAAGAAAGATTTTAATTTCAAGAAAAGTTAAATAACAGGGTTCTAATTGATTGATGCCAGAAATAACTTGGTTATTACATTTGCTGCATTTTAGGTGAGGCTGGGGCTTCTATAGAGTAGTTTTTAAATGACATCACCAACGGTAGGTTATTGAAAGCATTGTAATGTTTTAAAGTGAAGCTGACAAAATGATGCTGTATTGTGCAGCTATCCATCTTTGCTGTCCCAGCCTGCCAACTTATTGAACAGCAAGCCTACCAATCCTGGTTCAAAAGGTTAATTATGGCCCAGCCACAGCCTCCTCCTGAAACATGAAACTGATTGCCATATGCCAAGCTAATGAAGACATACTGCTGGTATTATGGGGAAAAGCTGACAGATGATGAGCTGCTGAGAAGGCATCATATGAACTGGAAGCCATAACAGTCGCACAGATCACATTAACTGTCAGCTGCGTAGTTTATTTTCCTGCCATCTGAAATGGCAGTGTCGTGATGCATATGAGAACAGCGACTTGATAAACCATTCCTTTATGTCTATTTATATGGAAAGCATTTCAGGATAGCCTGCGCTGAAAGACCCACCCAATCAAGGAGGAGACATCATTGTTGATCACATTGACTGATCCATTGCCAAAAATATGATCTCAACTGATTCATGGCCACACTGCATCTGTTTGTCAGCATGTTCAATGGGGAAGATGATGGAAAGATGCTGGGACACTCATAGGTCTCTGTTACCAGCTACGACAAAGATAATGCCTAAAACAGATGTCAACAGTGCATTAAAGCATGGCAATGCAATCTCATTCTCATGATATCTGAGGAAGGATTGCCAAAGATAATAGGAAGTAATAATGTTAATCTCTTGCACTTGAACCATAAATATATTTGTCACTGGGAGAACAGCCATACAACGCCAGTATATTCCAAGATGGCGCCCAACCCAGGTGACTAGCCACAGAATCAGATCTACAATCACATGTTACCATCGCTATACACTCTTCAATCTCTACAGCAATATTTCTTACTTTAACTATCGTTCATTCGCACGTGTGTCAGGTGACGCACAGCTCGCTGTTGGCTTCTGTCATCGTCCAACATGTCGACAGAATTGGTCGCCCAACGCGTCACTGAGTGCATCGTGTCGTCGTTTCCAGGGATCGCCACGAGGAGGCTTCTGTCATGACCCCCACTTTAACTATGATATTATGTATCTATACACTGTAAATGGCTCAATTGTAATCATGTATTGTCTTTCTGTAGACTGGTTAGCACGTAACAAAACCTTTTCACTGTACCTCGGTTCACGTGACAATAAACTGAACTGAATGTAACTGAACTGAAATAGGCATGGAACTGCACAAGAAAAATGGCACAATCATCATTGAAAATGATAGGACACTTATTAGTCCAATTGCATGCATTTATTATTAAAGCTTTATTACAGACACAGGTCCATATAACACATCAAACAGAAAAAAAAGAAGATACAAAAATACATTTAAAAAATTGCATATTAGCCTATAAAATATACAAGCTATTGCACCAATGCAGTCTTAGCCTAGAAGTGAATCTATAGCAGCTTTTCAGAGGGCTGACTAGGGCTTCTATTATATGGTTCTCTGACTTGTCCAGTCGACACATAAAACTAAACATCAGCTGTCTTAAGAGTGCCTCACAGGTTGGCACTCTAGTGGACACAAACAATTGACTGGCACTATGCCACCTAGGGACACGAAGCAGCAACCTCATTGCATCATTGTATGCTACCTTGAGCCTCTGCATACTCTTTTTCTTATACTTCGACCACAATTGGGCTGTATACAACGGTGTGATGTAGGTTCTGAACAGGGAACACTTCACAGAGTCAGAGCACATATAAAACTTCCTTATAAGCATGTTCGCTTGAAGATAAATTTTACAGCGCTGTCGGTAGAGGTCTTTGTCATCCGTCCAGTCATCGGATATGACATGACCTAAGTATTTCATTTCCTCACACACAGCAAGAGGACTGTCTGACAAATAAAAGGTCGGAAAAGTTGATTCCCTGTCCTCAGCGCTCCTAACTATCATTATGCGGCTTTTCTTAGCGTTGTACTTAATGTCATAATCAAGGCCATACTGAGAGCACACCTTCAGCATCTGCTGCAGCCCAGCACTATATGGACAGAGCAGGACCAGGTCGTCTGCATACATAAGATGATTAACAATAGTGTTGGCCACAAGACAGCCAGTTTTTAACCTATTTATCTGATTTGACAGTTCGTCCATATAAACATTAAATAAAATAGGAGACAAAATTCCTCCTTGCCGCACTCCATTACTAACACAGAATGGAGCAGATACAACATTGTCCCATTTAACCTGAAACGTTTGATGGGCATACCAGAATACTAAAATTCTCACTAATAATTTAGGGGCACCTCTATCTAGCAATTTTACAAACAAGTGTTCATGATTAATTCTATCAAATGCCTTGGACGCATCAATAAAACATAGAAATACAGATGAATTCAGGCTTGTGTACCTGAACACAATCTCTTTAAGAGCATAGATACACAGGTCAGTTCCATGTTTCCTTTTGAACCCAAACTGATTGTCAGTGGTAAGGACAAACATTTCCAGCTTTGTCAATAGTATTCTCTCCAGTACTTTAGATAAGATACTGGCATTGTACACACATTTAATAACAACAACACCTAACATGAAAGAAATACTCTCCCACGACACATCTCCTGACAGCCGCCTTCACCAATAAACTGAAATAGCTGAAGATGAGTTCTCTTTGAATTTCCAAGCCTGTTTGGGCTATGCATGAAGTTGTCAAAGGTCCAACATGAACTACCAATAAGTCATTCTATGTCCATTGTGAGAAGCAGCAGTAATCCAAGATACTCTTGGACATACTTGCTCTTGTTTTTCTACTGGGTAAAAGGTGCCTGGGAATCGCTCAGTAAAAGCAAATTACTGGAGGAATGCAACGGCATCTGTGGAGGGACTGGACAGACGATGTTTCGGGTCAGGGTCATTCTTCAGACCTATAGGTTGGGGAGAGAAAGCTGGCCAAGAGCAGTAGCACCAGGACAACCCCAGGAAAATAATGGGTGGATACAGGTGAGGGAGGGTTGAGTGGCAGATGGAAGGAGTTAATGACAAAGGCGAGAGGTGAAAAGGAGACAAAAGATGTGAAACGTAAAGTTGGAGGAAGGGACATGGGTGGAAGGGACATGGGTGGAAGGGACATGGGTGGAAGGGACATGGGTGGAAGGGACATGGGGTGGAAGGGTAGAAGTGGCATACAATAGGGGAATATGGGACGTGGAAGGGTTGGGTGGCAGGGTACAGGTTGCATGTAAGAGGGGAATATGGGACGGGGAAGGGACATGGATGGAAGGCTACGGCTGGCATGTAAAGGAATATGGGAGTTTGGGAAGGGACGGAAGGGAGATGAGTGTTCAGAGGAAGGGAAAGGAGCAGGGTGATGGGAGGAATGTGTGAGTACAGAGATGGGATCGCAGGTGAAAGTGAGGTGGGGTAGGGGGGATATTACATGAGATTCTGGTCTCATTAACGAACTGTGTTTCTTTACAATTTTGATTCCGTTTACATTGTTTTTGGCAATATACCCTTGGTTTTCCAGGTTACTTCTTTCAAGAAGATGGGTGTATACGCAGTATACATTTTTCTCGCTCTTGTGTGGGATCCACATTAGCCCTCACAGGTTGCACATAAGAGGGGAATATGGGACGGGGAAGGTGAAAAAAATGTCACCTGCCGTCCCTGATCACAAACTCCGAGAAATTCCGATGGTAATCAATATTTTTCATGTTCAGTCTGATGCCATGTCCCGACCGAGTCCGCACTGACCAGTGATGCCCGCACATTAACATTATCCTACACACACTAGGGACAACTTACATTTATACCTTATACATATATCCTTATCCTCACCTACAAAGCCCTCCACCATCTGGCCCCCCCATATCTCACTGACCTCCTCTCCCCCTACCAATCCTCACGGTCCCTCAGATCCACATCAGCCGGTCTCCTCTCCATCCACAAGTCCAACCTCCGCAGTTTTGGGGACAGAGTCTTCTCCAGGGCAGCTCCCAGGCTCAGGAACTCCCTCCCCCAACTGATCCGCAATTCTCACCATCTTCCAGTCCCGCTTCAAGACCCATCTCTTCATCTCTGCCTATCCTTAGCCCCACGTACCCCTCCCTTTTCATCTGTGCATTAATTGCCTCATATTGTGTTTTGAATTGATTTCTGTCTTTACTTTGTGTACTAGTCATGTCTCTACTATTTATTTCATTCCCCTTACATGTTTTTCCTCTACCTGCTAAATTTTTGTAAGGTGTCCTTGAGACTCTTGAAAGGCGCCCATAAATAAAATGTATTATTATTATTATTATTATACCAAGTACTCAAACCCAAGCCAATTAACCTATTAAGCTGTACGTCTTTGGAGTGTGGGAGGAAACCGAAGATCTCGGGGGAAAACCCACGCGGTCACAGGGAGAACGTATACACTCCAGACAGACAGCACCCGTTGTTGGGATCGAACCCGGGTCTCCAGCGCAGTAAAGGGCCTGTCCCACTTGGGCGTCATTTGCGTGTAATTTACGTAACATAATTTACGCGTCACGACGCATCACGCGTGCGTCGTGCCGTGCAAGTGATGCGCGCATGGAGCACATTACGCGCGCATGGTGTGCATTACGCGCGCATGGTGTGCATTACGCACGCATGGTACGTGGTGACGTAGGCAGTGACGCGCGGTCGCGCGCGGCGCGCCAGGATATTGGGATGTACAAAATCTTTGCGCGCCATCTGCGTGACGCACAAATGACGCCCAAGTGGAACAGGCCCTTAAGGCAGTTGCTTTACCTCTGCGCCACCTGGGATGTGGGACAAATTCAGGATTGGTTCTGCAAGATTGCTTGTTTCTAACATTGTCAGTCTTTTGCAGAAATGTTGGATCATGAATCAGATCTTTGTGGCCTTTGGGTTTCAGGAAAGGAAAATTAGAAATAATTTGGGAACGGAATGCCTACAATGGTCTCCTGCTGTTAGACAGGAAACAGAAAACAAAAATATACAATGTATCAAATACGCACAATCATCCCTATAGAAGAATGCATCAATCAACAGTATGGATCAAAACTTGATTATCAAGAGTACATTTAGCATAATAGTTTTTTGTTGTTGATTGTATTAGTTGTACTTGCTACTTCATATTTATTAATGAAGCTTCCAACAAAATGGGTCAAACCATATTCACCCTCAGTGATTCATAAGAGAACCACCATCAGCATGTTCATATATTATGGGGCTGAACAATGAAGATCTTGCACACCTCATGGGACACAGCTGAACTCTCACTCCACTGCTCGGCTCACCTCCAAATCCGGATGTGGATCCAGACAGTCCTGAGCTGCTGGGGCAACTGCTCTACACCATTGGAACTATGATGTTGTGGCCATTACGGAGACTTGATTGCAAGAGGGACAGGACTTTCAGCACAATGTTTGGGGAGGACTTGCTCGACTAATCAGGGAGAACTATGGCTATGAGAGGATATGTTGGAGGATTTGTCCACTGAAGTGATATGGGTAGAGATCAAAAGTAGGAAAGGTGCAATCACTCTAATGGGATGAGATTATCGACCCCCCCCCCTCCCCCCAATAGCCAGTAGGTGATAGAGGAACAGATATGTAGACAGATTATCGAAAGATACAAAAGCAACAGTGGGTGACATTAACTTCCCCAATATTGACTGCGAAATACTCGGTGTAAAAGGGTTAGATACGGTGAAATTTGTTAGATGTATCGAAGAGGGTTTTGTAAAACAATGTGAGGACAGTCCAACTCATTGAGGGACCAAACTGGACCTGGTATTGGGAAACAAATCTGACCAGGTGATTGGTGTTTCAGGAAAAGAGCATTTTGAGGATAGTGATCACAACTCTATAAGTTTTAAGACTGTGATAAATAGTGATAAGTCTGGACAATGGAGGAAGGCACTAAATGTCTTTGGTCAAAACCTGTTGAGTTACTCTAGCCTTTTGTGCCCATCTACAAGATTACAAGAGTTGCAGACAGTGAGAAAGACTGTCAAAGTATTCAGTGAGTGATAGTTTGACTTCAGAAACGGGCAGAGAAAGGGCAGATGGAGTTTATTCTGAGCAAGTGTGAGGTGTTGCATTTTGGAAGGTCAAATGTAAAGGGATAATATATGGTTGACAACATGACTTTTAGTAGAGCTATCTTGGGATCCAGGTCCATAACTCCCTGAAAGTAGCAACACAAGTAGATAGAGTGGTAAAGAAGGCATATGGTATGCATGCCTTTATCAGTTGGAGCATTGAATAGAAGGGTCAGGAAGTCATGATGCAGCTCCATTAGACTTTGGTTGGGCTGCATTTGGAGTATTGCATGTAGTTCTGGTCACCCCATTACAGGACGATGTGAAGGCTTTGGAAAGCACATTTGCAATCTTTCCTGTTCTGATGGCGCCGCCCACCGCTCAGTAACTACCGATCGCAATATTGTCATCAAATCTGTTGACAAAGGAGGTGCTGTTCTAGTTTGGCAGGCTGACATCTACTGGGCTGAGGCCCTGTGTTAGCTGTCAGACACCTTGCCAAACCCATCCCATGACCCAAACCAGCCCACCATCTATCAAATTATCACTGATCTTATCGCTTACAGTAATCTGCCCTCTACAGCCTCCAGCTCTGCAGTTCCCCTGCCTCTCACTGCCCATCTCCTCCCCAAAATCCACAAGAAGAATTCCCTCATAGACCCATTGTTTCTGCCCGCTTCTGCTCCACCAAACTCATCTCCAAATATCTCAATTCTATCTTGTCCTCCCATATCCCGTTCATTAGGACAGTGAAGAAGACTCTCGGGATACAAGATCTAGATCAACTGGAAAAATGGATCAAGGAATGACAAATGGAATTTAAATCAGACGCGTGCAAAGTGATACATTTTAGGAAATTCAACCAGGATAGGACATTCACAGTGAATGGCAAAGATCTGTGGAATGTTGTAGAACAGAGAGACTTGGGTATAGAAGTACATAGTTCCAAGAGAATGTGATGCAGGTAGACAGCGTGGTTAAATAAGCATGTGTCACACATGCATGTTGGGCTATTGGTCAAGGCAATGAGAGCAAGAGCTGGGATGTCATGTTACAGTTAATGCAAGAATGTACTTGGAGTATTGTGTGCAGCTCTGGTCGTCATGTTATAGGCAGGATGTGAGTAAGCTACAGAGGTTGTGGAAATATTTCACAAGCATATTGCCTGGATTGGAGGGATTGAGTTATAAGGAGAGTCTGGATAGACTAGACTACACACAACTGACTGACTTCATCCACTTCACCACCAACTTCCATCCGGCACTCCAATACACCTGGACGATTTCCGACACTTCCCTACCATTCCTTGACCTCACCATTTCCATCGTAGGGGACAGACTCCTGACCGACATACATTACAAACCCACTGACTCACATGGCTATCTGGACTACACGTCTTCCCACCCTGCCCCCTGTAAAGACTCCATCCCCTACTCCCAATTCCTCCGCCTACGCCGCATCTGTTCCCAGGATGAGACATTTCATACCAGGGCATCGGAAATGTCCTCGTTCTTCAGGGAACGGGGATTCCCCTCCACCACCATAGATGAGGCTCACACCAGGGTCTCATCCATACCCCGTAACACTGCTCTCTCTCCCCATCCCCGCACACGCAACAAGGGCAGAGTCCCTCTGGTCCTCAACTTTCACCCCACCAGCCGGCAAATACAACACATAATCCTCCGCCATTTCCGCCACCTCCAACGTGACCCCACCACTCGCCACATCTTCCCATCTCCCCCCATGTCTGCCTTCCGCAAAGACCGCCCCCTCCGCAACTCCCTCGTCAATTCTTCCCTTCCCTCCCGCACCACCCCCTCCCCGGGCACTTTCCGTTGCAACCGCAAGAAATGCAACACCTGTCCCTTCACCTCCCCCCTCGACTCCATTCAAGGTCCCAAGCAGTCGTTCCAGGTGCGACAAAGGTTCACCTGTATCTCCTCCAACCTCATCTACTGCATCCGCTGCTCTAGATGTCAGCTGATTTACATCGGTGAGACCAAGCGTAGGTTGGGCGATCGTTTCGCCGAACACCTCCGCTCAGTCCGCAATAACCTACCTGACCTCCCGGTGGCTCAGCACTTCAACTCCCCCTCCCATTCCCAATCCGACCTCTCTGTCCTGGGTCTCCTCCATTGCCAGAGTGAGCAACAGCGGAAATTGGAGGAACAGCACCTCATATTCCGTCTGGGGACCTTGCGTCCTTATGGCATTAACATTGAATTCTCCCAATTTGGCTAGCCCTTGCTGTCTCCTCCCCTTCCTTAACCCTCTAGCTGTCTCCTCCCACCCTCCCATCCGCCCGCCCTCAGGCTCCTCCTCCTCCTCCCCTTTTCCTTCTTTCTTTTCCCCCCCCCCACCCCCCATCAGTCTGAAGAAGGGTTTCGGCCCGAAACGTCGCCTATTTCCTTCGCTCCATAGATGCTGCTGCACCCGCTGAGTTTCCCCAGCAATTTTGTGTACCCTGGATAGACTAGGACTGTTTTCACTGGAGCAAAGGAAGTTGCGATGCAACCTTATAGAGGATTACAAACTTATTAGGGGCTTAGATAAGGTAAAGAGTGATAGTCTCTTTTTCCAGGGTAGGGAGTTTAGAGGTAGAAGGCACAGATTTAAGGTGAAAGGGGGAGGATTTAAAGAGAACCTCTGGAGCAGATTTTTAACACAGAGAGTGGTGGGTTTGTGGTAGGTGCTGCCAAAGATAGTAGTGGGCACAATTACAATGTTGAAAAGACATTTGACAGGTGCATGGATAGAAAAGATTTAGAAGGAGATGTGCCAAATGCAATCGATATTATCTCAGCTAGGCAGCTCGGTTGGCTTGAACGAGTTGGGCTGAAGAGCCTAGTTCTATGAGGTATGAACGGAACTATGACTATTGTTATTAAGAAGAAACTGCAGATGCTGGAAAATCGAAAAGAAAATCTGATCTCCCGGAGGCTCAGCACTTCAACTCCCCATCCCATTCCGAATCCAACCTCTCTGTCCTGGGCCTCCTCCATGGCCAGAGTGAGCACCACTGTAAATTGGAGGAGCAGCATCTCATATTCCGCTTGGGGAGTCTGCACCCTAGCGGCATAAACATTGAATTCTCCAATTTCCGGTAGCCCTTGCTGTCTCCTCCCCTTCCCAGCTCTCCCTCAGCCCTCTGGCTCCTCCTCTTCCTTTCTTCTGTGAGAAATGTGAGAAAGCTCAACAAAAATAAAACAAAATTAAAAAAAATCAGAGAAAGAGACTTTGAGGTTGTTGGGAAGAAATAAAAGAAACTGCATTATTAAATGAGCAAAGCATTTTTAACCATCTATAACAGGAGTGAACTTCTAAATAACAAAAGTTAATAAGGTAAATTATGTCTGCTTAGATTCAAAATATGCCGTTTCATGTCAGGTGTATTGAATGATGGTACAGAGAGTACAGCAGAGGGCACTGTCCTGCCGTGTATTCCAGGGGCAACTCTGTTCTGCGATATTCATTGGACCTATTCATTGGTGAGTTCATACTGTAATCATAAAAGTGAGCCCAAGTGTTTATCAGTACTGTCTCAATCACAGAACTGGGAAGAAAGGAAAATGAGCGTCATACCTATTCAACGGCTCAAGTCATAATGCCCTGTTTCACACCTTACACTTCATTATCTATACACTTCCTTATCACTGTACCTCCCACTCCCCTGACATCAGTCTGAAGAAGGGTCTCAACCCGAAACGTCACCCATTCCTTCTCTCCAGAGATGCTGCCTGTCCCGCTGAGTTACTCCAGCATTATGTCTCTATCTTCAGTGTAAAACAGTATCTGCAGTTCCTTCCTACACAGTATGATGCGTGTCTGGTTTTATGAAATATTTCGCAATTTGAAATGGATTCCTTTTCTCCTTCAAAATTACTGTCACTCACATTTTGTAAAGGCCAACACTCCTTGTACCTTGCACCTTGTACCTTCCGAAGAGTCCACCAGGGACTATACTGGAAGTTGGACAATTTTTACATTTATCAAGCCAATTAATCAAGCCAAATAACCTACAAACCTGTACGTCTTTGGAATGTGGGAGGAAACCGAAGATCTCGGAGAAAACCCACGCAGGTCACGGGGAGAATGTACAAACTCCGTACAGACAGCGCCCGTAGTCGGGATCGAACCCGGTTCTCCGGCGCTGCATTTTTGCTGTACGGCTGCAACTCTACCGCTGCACCACCGTTCCTCCCACACTCGGTAGCCGAAGTAATTTTAATGCAACATTAAAGAAATTGACATTAATAATATGCTGAGCAGCATTGGTGGAATAAAGTAACATCCATCAATTTGCTCTTCTGAAACCACCAATCTCGTGATGTTCAGGATATGGTTAATCACGAAAGATTGTATTCAAAATTGAAAATCAGAAACTGATGAGTGGTTTACTTTAAAGATTTCTATTGGGAAGATTGGGCCTTGAGAGCATGTGAACAGGTACTAAGATGGCTGAAAAGATCATGCAGATGCCAGATCACCAAAGGATGAGACTAACCCCCAGTTATATAGGAAAGGATTGATGTGAGAACTGTGACGGGCTAGGCTACAGAAAGTACCTGATGGATATCTGTAATCAAATACTCCGTACTCTGGGAAAGGCACATTTACTGTGATGGAGAATGGAGGAGGCAGCAACAACTTGGCACAAACTTTTAAAACAGAACTTTTCAGAAGTGATGTAAAAACAGAAAAAGTGTAAAAGCTCAGTCCTTAGACAGCATATGTGGAGGAGAAAAATGAAAACAATGAAGGATGGTGGAAATCTAAATTAAAAACAGAAAATGCTGGAAATACTCAGCAGGTCAGTCTGTGTCTGTAATGCCCCTGTCCCACTTAGGAAACCTGAATGGAAACCTCTGGAGACTTTGCGCCCCACCCAAGGTTTCCGTGCGGTTCCCGGAGGCTTTTGTCAGTCTCCCTACCTGCTTCCACTACCTGCAACCTCCGGCAACCACCTGCTAACTATGGGAACCGCACGGAAACCTTGGGTGGGGCGCAAAGTCTCCAGAGGTTTCCGTTCAGGTTTCCTAAGTGGGAGAGGGGCATTCGTCTCATTGTAAGAAGACAGGAGGATACAGATAGGTCTGAGTGGGAATGGAAGTGGCTAAGGACGGGCACGATGGCGCAACGGTAGAGTTGCTGCCCCACAGCACCAGAGACCCGAGTTTGATCCTGACTACGGGCGCTGTCTGTATGGAGTTTGTACTTTCTCCCTGTGACCTGCATGGGTTTTCTCTGAGATCTTCAGTTTCCTCCCACACTCAAAAGACGTGCAGGTTTGTGGGCTTGGTATGAATGTAAATGTCCCTGGTGTGTGTAGGGCAGTGTTAATGTGCGATGATCGCTGGTCGGTGCAGACTCGGTGGGCAGAAGGGCCTATTTCTGCGCTGTATCTCTAAACTAAACGAAACTAACAACATTGAAATGATCACTGCTTCTTCTTCCACAGATGATACTGGATCTGCTGAGTCTTTCCAATAGTTTCTGTTTATATTTCCAATATATAACATCTGTAGGTTTTTTTCGGTTTTCACTTTCGAATGATCACTTCAATCTACACATCCATGGAAAGCGCAATGGGAAATCTGAGAGGGATTTCACAGCTTCTCCACCACGAGTGTCATAAATAATAATTGTTGCAGCTTCATCCCTCTAATTATCACTATCCAACGGGGCTTCCAAGTCTTCAGGCTAGTATCTCAGAACAGCTACCATGCAGGTGAGTACCTGTGGCCGTGTAGGACAGGAATTTGCTTGTGGAGATGGAAGAGACAGCAGATGCTGGAATCTGGAGCAAAAACAAGTTCTTGGAAGAACTCAGCAGGCCAGGCAGCATTCAGGCAGCGCGTGGAGACAAACTGATAGTGAATGTTTTGGGTTGAGATCCTGCATCGAGACTATTGCCCCTGTCCCACTTAGGAAACCTGAACGGAAACCTCTGGAGACTTTGCGCCTCATCCAAGGTTTCCGTGCGGTTCCCGGAGGTTGCAGGTGGTTGCCGGAGGTTGCAAGTAGTGGAAGCAGGTAGGGAGACTGACAAAAACCTCCGAGAACCGCACGGAAACCTTGGGTGGGGCGCAAAGTCTCCAGAGGTTTCCGTTCAGGTTTCCTAAGTGGGACAGGGGCCTAATTGTAAAGGGGTGATAGCTCCTATAAGGAGATGAAGGGGTGGGACAAGGCAGGAGCTGGCTGTTGACAGGTATGTCCAGGTGAGATTAGGTTGGTGGGCATATGGAGTCAGGTGTGGCAGGGAAAGGTGAAAGAAGCAATAGAGATTGTAAAATGACAGGCAATAGAAGGCCCCCAGATTATCAGAATCAGAATCAGAATCAGATTTTATTCGCCAAGTGTGTTTTGCAACATACGAGGAATTTCACTGGCCAGGTCAGACATACAATTAAAAGCAACAGACTCAAAAACACATTTTAACATGAACATCCACCACAGTGACTCCTACACATTCCTCACTGTGATGGAAGGCGAAATAAAGTTCTTCCCTTTGTTCTTCCTCGGTCGGGGGGCTCGAGCACTCCATTGACGGGATGGTCTTGATTCCAGTAGTCGGCGGCGTTCGGGCCCTCCGCGTCGAGGCATTCAGCTCCTGCATCGGGGGGTTGTCAGCTCCCCCGCGCCGGGCGATCAAACCTCGCGTCGGGGCTGGATGAACCTTCTGCGGCATTGGAGCACCCGACCAGCCTCTCCCGAGACTGTGAGCCCTTGATGGTAAGTCCGTAGGCCGTGGTGGGAGCGATCCCAGGCAAAGGATCAGCTCCGATGTTAAGTCCGCGCCCCGCGGTTCGGCTCACGATAGTCCGAGGAGGATTCCAGCTCCATCGATGGTAGGCCGCAGAGCCCGGAGAATGTGATCCGAAAATCAATCACATCTCCGGGAGAGTAAGAAGTTTCCCCCGATCCCCCCCCCTCTCCCACTCACCCCACATAAAACAAACTGAAGTACATTAAAACAAACTCTTAACAGATGTTAAAAATAACAAAAAGATGAAAAAACAAACCGACTGCCTGCAGGGATGGCCATCTCCCCGGCACCCCTGGTGGTCATCCATGGAATCTAAGAAGAAAGGAAGGTGGTAGGTGGACCCTGAAAAGGGAGGAATGGTGGGCAGATGGATACAAATAGGAACACAAATGGATGAGTAGGTACGTGTTGGGCAAATTGAACCAGGTGTGAAAAGAGAAAGAAGCTAACAGGGGGTTTGGGGGAGATGAATGGAAAGAAAGGTGTGTCAGAGAAGACCTTGGTGGATCAGTCAAAAGGAGAAATGAACAGAAGGGTGGGCTGGCAATGGTGGGCATTTAAATAAATCATATATGATTGGTAAGACAGCATATTCATTTCAGGTGCAAAAATGCAGCAGGAAAAGGAATGCATACATGGCTGGCAGGAGTTTGCCACAGATACAGCAAGGACATAAAGACCCAGAGCATTCCCAAAGGAGGAGCAATAAACTGATAAATAATAAGTGAACAGAATATGAGAGCAAATGGATAAGAAACGATCGACTGTAAGGATTTCCACTGCTACAAAACATGGAAAAGACCAGGGGAGTCATTCCTCACTGCTAGATGGGTCATCAAGAAGGTAGCAGATAGGAGCAATGTGGAAATGCTTGCGGTTATCTACTTTGGTGCAGAAACAAAAAGGCTGACGACTCTTTAGTTGGAGACAGATTGGGAAACGTTGATGCAGAAAGGGTCCTGTTCACAGGTTAGTGGAATCTAGCATGCAGGTAAACGCAGGTACCCCAGCTTTTAATCTCACCTTATTGTTTCCTGAATTGACCTGCCAACATGTATATTTATCCTCTTTGTTTTCTAAATTCCCTTTCTAATCTTAAGGTTCAATTTTTAAAATTGCTCCCAGTTTGCACTTTCCACTGGTTTGTATTTTTCTAATGTCAGAAGGAGATCAAGATGATGGTCAGTCATGTAGGAAAGCAAGGAGCATGTTGTTTGGTGAATGAGGAACATCTTTTCCTGCCTCATCACTCCCTTCACAGATACTTCTTTAGTTCCTCTGTCTCCCGGCCCGCTTCCTCACCACATGTTTCTCAACCTCTCTACTGGTGTAGAAAAAGGTATCCTCAAAATGGCCATTTTCATAGTGTAAGTAAGTAAGTAAGTAAGTAAGTAAGTAAATGTTATTTATATAAAACACGTTTAAATCAACTCGCGTTGAAACCAAAGTGCTTTACATAAAATAAATAATTATGTTTCCGTACATCCATAGAAAAATTATAAAAAGAAAAATGACACAACACATTATAGAATTCAACATGAACATCCCCCCACAACAGAATCAACATTTTCCAATGTGGGGAAAGGCATCAGAAAGTTCAGTCCTCTTCCTCTGTGATCACCTGAGGTCGGGGCCTATTTGTGGCCTCCGCAGCCAGTCCGATGTTTTCAGGCCCTCTTGCCGGGAAGATGGAACTCCGGCGTCGGGTGAACACTCCTCAGTGGCTTGGAAAGTGTGGAGCTGCCGCTTCCTCCCCAGAGATCGCGGCACCCGAAGTCCTCAGGCCACGCTGGTTGGAGTTCCGACTGGCGATCTCGGATCCCAGATTCCGCGGTGTTTTAAATCCAGCGCCGCCGCAGTGGTTACTGTTAGGAGCGTCCAGACTGGTGCAGGCAGCAAAACGGTCAGTTCCAATGGTAAATGTAATGACATTTCTTGTGGTAATGTAGACTTGGTGCACCCATCCAGATTGGGGTCTCAATTGGAGTCATGAGTTATACCACAAGTTGAGAAAGCCTTTATTTCACCAGTTTAAATGAAGAAAAAACAGGTGACTAAGAGGATAGCTGCAGAATCAAGGAAACAAAACTTTTTGCCTGCATTGTGTGCAGCTTATGGTCGCACAGCATGTGCACAAAAGACATTCATGAAATTGTCAGCAGATGCATGGAAGACAATGTGCTTGTGGTCAATGATAGCTTGAACCACAGGGAAGTCTGCGTGGTTGTATTGGAAAGGATGAAGCAGGTGAAACGATGTGCCTTTCCACAAACAATCTCTGCAATCACTTTTATGCAGGAGATTAGTCTGAACTGTGTGATCACTCTCAGCTCAAGCAGCCAAGGAGGTATAACAGCCTACCAGGCATGGGCAACACAGTTTCTGAGTTGGTTATTGGAAATACAACCAGCAATTACAGTTACAAACTCTTTTTTGAAGGAAAAATGTTTTCAGTTTAGTTTAGTTTAGTATAGAGATACAGCGTGGAAACAGGCCCTTCGGCCCACCGAGTCCGCGCCGACCAGCAATCCCACCAAACTAACACTATCCAACATGCACTAGGGACAATTTTACAATTATACCAAGCCAATTAACCTGCAAATCTGTACATCTTTGACATGTTGGAGGAAACTGGTGCGCCCAGAGAAAACACACACATTCATATGTACAAACTCCTGATAGACAACACCCATAGTCAGGATGGAACCCGGGTTTTTGGCGCTGTAAGACAGCAACTCTACCGCTGCACCACTGTGCCGCCCAACATTGTCTTGAACATTGGTCTTCATTGAATTAAGGTGACTACTCTTTAAAGATTTTCCTGCTCAGACCCCTTCTCCTCTCCCTTCTTCCCACACTTCTCTAAGTCTTTGCCCCACTCTGCTTGGCATTCCCATTTCTCCCCATCATGCTAAATGCTAACAGGAAGCCCCAGAAATGTCTCTATATGTTTGAAAACTATCTGTTTCAACTCAATGTTAATGTTTCAGGTCAGTATCTCATCTATGCTGATAGAATCATAGTGTTATGGTCATATAGCACACAGACAGGCCCATCAGCCCAACTCATCCATTCCAACCAGGATGTTCCATCTCAGCTAATCCCATTTGCCCATGTTTGGCCCATATTCCTCTACACCTTTCCTATCCATGAATCTGACAAAGTGTCTTTTAAATGCCATTATAGTACCTGCCTCAACTACCTCCTGTGGCAGCTCCTTCCATATACCTATACCCTTTGATGAAAAAGATGCCCCTCGGGTTCCTATTAAGCCTTGCACCTTTCATATTAAATCTATAACCTTGAGTTTTTGATTTCCCCACCCTGGGTAAAAGACTGTATTTGCCCTCTTTATTCACCTTTTGGCAGAGTCGAGACCGTGAGTGAATTCAATGAACTTTATTACGAACGGTAAAACAATGAATAACGCGAGTCTGTAAGACAGCCAATTAAATGATGTTGCATCCACAAGTCTGGCGCTAGAATGAATGAACTCGACAGAAAGCGTGCAAAACGCGCTCCCGCGCCCACGTGGCTGGAGTAGCCAATCCGAGGGTTTGACTACCCCAAGGCACCAGCAGATGCCGCTACAGGACCCCCCCCCCAGAACCCGAGGTACAGAATCAAGCAGGGACCCGGACACAATGACCAGAACGCGTGGTCAGCGGAGGCGGGGCGGGTGTGACAATTGGGACAGGCTGAACATAGCCAGGAGACCGCAAGGGGGTGGGCATGACAAGGGGGACTGGTCGAACTAGACCAGGAAACCTCAATGGGGCGGAAAGAACGGGTACAACCGGGTCGGGAGAAACAGGCACAACCGGTACAGCTGGATCGGCCGGCGGACGACCTCTACGTTGGGGTACACAAAATGCTGGAGAAACTCAGCGGGTGCAGCAGCATCTATGGAGCGAAGGAAATAGGCGACGTTTCGGGCCGAAACCCTTCTTCAGACCCAAGTGCGATCACCATCGGGCTGTCCACGTCAACGTGGGCGGGCTTGAGACGACCGACAGCGACGAACTCCAAAGACACCCACGTCCAAGGTGAAGATGGCGACGCCGGACCGCAGCACCAGGAAGGGCCCCTCGTAGATCCACTGCAAGGGGGAATGGTAGGCGTCCCTCCGAACAAAAACATAGGCACAATTCTGCAGAACCGACGGCACATGCACCACAGGCAAACCATGCCGCAGAGTGGGAATGGGAACTAGCCCGCTCACCCGTTCCTGGAGGTTTGCCAGCAACACCGGGGCAGAGTCCACCCGCCCACGCACGGCAGGGAAAAAGTCCCCAGGCACCCACAGGGCCGAGTCGTACACCAGCTCGACGAAGGAAGTGGCCAAGTCCTCTTTGGGGGCAGTGCGAATACCGAGGAGCACCCACGGCAACTGGTCCACCCAGTCCGGACCCGTGAGCCGAACCTTCAACGCCGACTTAAGGTGGCGGTGAAAACGTTCAACGAGCCCGTTGGCCTGCGGGTGGTAGGCAGTGGTATGGTGTAATCACGCCCCGTAGAGCTGAGCCAGGGAAGACCATAAAGCAGAGGTGAACTGGGCCCCCTGGTCAGTGGAGATATCTGACGGAACCCTGAACCGGGCAATCCAGTTGGCTGCCAGGGCCCGAGCGCAGGCCGCGGCAGAGGTGTCCGAGAGCGGGTTTGCCTCCGGCCACCTCGTAAAACGGTCCACGATGATGAGTAGATGAGTATGTCGGCAACGGACCCACCAGGTCGACATGGACATGCAGAAAATGGCCCGCGGGGATGTCGAGATCCTGCACCGGAGGCCACACGTGCCGCTGGACCTTGGTGGTCTGGCAGGGAATGCAGGCACAGGCCCAGGCTGCCACCTGCTGGTGTAGCCCGTGCCAAACAAACTTGGCCGCCACCAGTGCAGAGGTCGCCTGTATGATTGGGTGGGCCAGCCCGTGGATGGAATCAAAAACCCGGCAACGCCAACTGGTGGGGACGATGGGGCGAGGCCGGACCGTGGAAACATTGCATAGGACCACGGTGCACAAAGCTCCACATGGGACATCGGCCAACTGGAGGCCAGAAACAGCGGTACGGTAGTCCGCCATACTCGCGTCTGCACGCTGTGCCGCAGTCAGCTCGTCGTAGGCGACGCCATGGTACACGGCCGAAATGGAGCGGAAGGCGGGGCGAGATAAGCTGTCAGCAACAGTGTTGAGCTTGCCCGCGATGTGCTGGACGTCTGTAGCGGGGCGGAGCCTTGAGGCGTGATGCTGTGCCCCAGAAAGGAGATGGAACGGAGGCCGAACTGGCACTTGGTGGGGTTGATTACGAGGCCGTGGTCGAAGAGGCGCTGGAAAAGGGTCCGCAGGTGGATGACGTGCTAATCCTGGGTGGGGGTTGTGACCAGGATGTCATCGAGCACCTGCGGACCCTTTTCCAGAGTTTGGCGGTTGAGCCCGAACGTGCGTAGAAGGAGGACTTTGAGGCCTTCCTATTTAGTGAGTGCCAGTGGGTCTTGCAGGAAAGGCAATAACCGCGAAGCCGTCTTCTGCGTGAGCGCTCCGACGACATGGAAGTACTTTGTGTCGTTCACCACGATGCTACGGAGGTGGATTTGTGCCTCCACGTGGGCGAACCAAACCTGTGGCTGTTCAGCCCAGAACACCGGCAGCTTAAGGCCGACGGCATTCTGTTGAGCATTGGGAACGGCGGCGGCTTGCATTGTCGGCGTTCAATAACGATTGGACGCGTCGGGGTCACCAGTTTGGCAGAGTCGGGACTGTGAGTTAATTCACTTAACTTTATTACAAACGGTAAAACAATGAATAACGCAAGTCCGTAAGGCAGCCAATTAAATGATGTTGCATTTACAAGTGTGGCACTAGAATGAATGAACTCGACAGAAAGCGCGCAAAACCCTCTCCCCGCGCCCACATGACTGGAGTAGCCAATCCGAGGGTTTGACTACCCCAAGACACCAGCAGGTGCTGCTACAACCTCATGATTTTATACACATGTATAAGTTCACCCCTCAGCCTCCAGCACTCCAAGGAATCAAGTCGTAGCCTGTCTAACCTCTCCCTTGTAGCTCAAGCGCTAAAGTCCTGGCAACATCCTCATAGTTTTCTCTGCACTCTTTCTAGTTTAATAACATCCTTCCTAGGGCAGGGTGACCAAATCACAACACAGTACTACAAATATGGCCTCACCAACACCTTGTACAAAAGTAACTTAATGTCCCAACTTCTGTACTCAGTACCTGGACTGATGAAAGCCAATGTTTCAAGTGCCTTCTTTATAACTATATCTACCTGTGATGCCACTTTGGAAGACCTATGTACCTATACTTTGAGATTAATTTGCTCTAAAACGCACCTTAGGGTCCTACCATTCACTGTGAAGGCCTTACTCTGGTTTGACTGCCCAAAATGCGACACCGAGCATTTATCTGCTTTAACCTCCATTAACCATTCCTCGGCCCATGTGCCCAGATGATCAAGATCCTGTTGTATTCTTTGAAACCATCTTCACTGTCTATGATACCGCTTACTTTAGTGTAATCTGCAAACTTACTAATCGTGCCTTGTACATTGCCATCCAAATCGTTGATAAAAAACCGCAAACAGTAATGGGCCCAGCATCAATCCCTGATGCACAGCACTACATACATGCCTCCAGTCTGAAAAGCACCCTTCCACTTCCTCTGCTCCCTTCCACAAAACTAATTCTGTATACAGTTAAAGCCCTGTCCCACGGTACGAGTTCATTCCAAGATCTCTCCCAAGTTTGCCCTGATTCGAACTCATAGATTTACGGTAATGGCCACTCGTCGGTACTCGGGGCTCTCGTGGACATTTTTCAACATTTGAAAAATCTTCACCAGTCTACTCGTGCTTACCTGCCGTTAGCGAGTCTTCCCGAGTACCTGCCGTTTAGCGTTACGAGCCGCTAGGAGACGTCCCCGGGCTCCGACGTACCCGCTACGTTCATTCTCCGTGCTTACCGCGAGTTTGATTTTTTTTAAACTGGAGAGAGTTCTTGGAATGAACTCGTACCGTGGGACAGGGCCATTAGCTAGCTTTTCCTGCATCCCATGCGATCTATCTTTCCAGAGCAGCCTCCATGAGAAATCTTATCAAAGGTCTTGCTGAAGTCCACATGGACAACATCAATGATGAAACATCATTGACCTGAAACCTGAACAATACATCTCTCACCATAGCTACTGTGTGATCGAATGATTATTTCCAGCACCTTCTGCTTTTATTTCAGATTTTCAGCATTAGCAATTTTTTCCTTTTCATTTCCAGTAACTGGGATCCTTTTGTACAATAAGTATCATGTAAAAGAGTGTTAAACTTTATTTTGAGGTCTGCAAATTCAAAGAAAGGCCATTTTAGTAAGAGATGCCATGTCCTCATGGTATAGAAACATAGAAACATAGAAAGTAGGTGCGAGAGTAGACCACCAGGTCCGTCGAGCCCGCACCGCCATTCGCTCATGGCTGAACACTAAACAGACACACTTACCCACAAACAGTAGACACAAGACACAGAACACAAGACACTACCCTCCCCTTTATACCGCTATCACCCCTCTCCACCCCAAAAACCTCGTGATCTCCTGGGAGAGGCAAAAAACCGGATAAAAACCCAGGTCCAATTCGGGAAAAAAATCCGGGAAATTCCTCTCCGACCCCAATCCAGGCGATCGACACTTGTCCAGGAGATCACTCAGGTCTTACTATACTAACCATACCTAGGTCCATATCCCTGCCCTCTCCCCGTAGCCCCTTATCCCCTTGGCAGCTAAAAAACCATCTATTTTAGTCTTAAATATATTTAAAGTTTCTGCTTCCACTGCTCCCTGGGGCAGTGAATTCCATAAATTAACCACCCTCTGGGTGAAGAAGTTCTTCCTCATCTCCGTTTTAAAAGAGCCCCCCCTTATTCTGCAACTATGTCCCCTAGTTCTAGTTTCCCCGATCATTGGGAACATCCTCGGTGCATCCACCCGATCAAGGCCCCTCACGATCTTATATGTTTCAATGAGATCGCCTCTCATTCTTCTAAACTCCAAAGAGTAGAGTTCCAGCCTACTTAACCTTTCCTCATATGTCAATCCCCTCATTGCAGGAATTAATCTTGTAAACCTTCGCTGCACTGCCTCCAGGGCTAGTACATCCTTTCTTAAGTATGGACCCCAGAACTGTACACAGTATTCCAAATGTGGTCTCACTAATACTGTGTACAGCTGCAGCAAGACCTCCGTGTTTTTATACTCAATCCCCCTAGCAATAAAGGCCAAAACTCCATTGGCCTTCCTGATTGCTTGCTGCAACTGCATACTAACTTTTAGTGATTCATGTACTAATACCCCTAGATCCCTTTGCGTTGCATTACAACGCAGCTCCTCCTCATTTAGAAAATAACTTGCCCTATCATTTTTTTTCCCAAAGTGAATGACTTCACATTTATTAGTATTAAACTTCATCTGCCAAGTTGTTGCCCACTCACCTAGCTTATCTATATCCTTTTGCAGACTCTTCCTATCCTCCTCATCCCCTACTTTTCCTCCCATTTTTGTATCGTCCGCAAATTTTGATATATTACACTTGGTTCCCTCCTCCAAATCATTTATATAAATTGTGAACAACTGGGGTCCCAGCACCGACCCTTGCGGAACCCCGCTAGTTACCGGTTGCCATCCCGAGTATGAACCATTTATCCCCACTCTCTGCTTCCTATTTGTTAGCCAATCCTCTACCCATGCTAATATATTACCCCCAATCCCATAATTTTTTATTTTTAGCAATAGTCTCTTATGTGGCACCTTGTCAAAAGCCTTTTGGAAGTCCAAGTATACCACATCCACCGGTTCCCCTTTATCCACCCGGGTTGTTACTTCCTCAAAGAATTCGAGCAGATTCGTTAAACAGGACTTCCCCTTCACAAAACCATGCTGGTTCTGTCCGATGAAGTCATGTTTATCCAAGTGCCCCGTTAGTGTTTCTTTAATAATTGTCTCTAACATTTTACCCACCACCGATGTTAGACTAACCGGTCTATAGTTACCCGCCTTCTGTTTACTTCCTTTTTTAAATATAGGTGTTACATTGGCCATTTTCCAATCCACTGGGACCGTTCCTGCCTCCAGGGAGTTTTGGAAAATTATCACCAATGCATCCACAATCCCCACCGCTATCTCCCTCAAGACCCTTGGATGTAATCCATCAGGCCCAGGGGATTTATCCTCCTTCAGTCTCATTAATTTCCCTAATACCACCTCCTTGGTGATCTTAATAGTATTTAGCTCCTCCATTCCTACCGCCCCCTGTTTATCCAGCGTTGGAATATTTTTTGTGTCTTCTATGGTGAAGACTGATACAAAATACTCGTTTAATGCCTTTGCCATTTCCATGTTCCCCACCAACAACTCTCCAGTCTCACCCTCCAATGGACCAACGTTCACCTTAGCCACCCTTTTTCTTTTTATATAGCTATAAAAACTCTTACTATTAGTTTTTATGTTGTTTGCTAATTTCCTTTCATAGTCTATTTTCCCCGTCTTAATTAATCTCTTAGTTATTTTTTGCTGACCTTTAAATGCTTCCCAATCCTCTACCCTCCCACTATCTCTGGCTACCTTATATGCCCTTGCCTTCAGCCGAATACTATCCTTTATAGTTTTACTGAGCCATGGCTGACTGTTCTTACCCTTACCCCTTTTTTTCTTCATAGGAATAAATTTTTCTTGAAGGTTATACAGTAGACCCTTAAACGTACACCACTGCTCATGTACCGTCTTATTCTTGAGTCTGCTATCCCAGTCAACTTTGATCAGCTCATTCCTCATACCTTCATAATCCCCCTTATTTAGACTAAGCACCCTAGCCTGAGTTTCAACCTGCTCCCCTTCTATGGAATTCGACCAAATTGTGGTCACTTGTTCCCAACGAGTCCCTAACTATGACATTTTTAATTAATCCTGCTTCATTACACAGGACCAGATCCAAGATTGCCTCCCCCCTTGTCGGTTCTGTAACATACTGTTCTAGGAACCCGTCTCTAATACATTCTATAAACTCTTCCTCTAGTCTACCCTGCCCAGTTTGGTTTGCCCAATTAATATGAAAATTGAAGTCCCCCATGATTACAGCAGTTCCCTTTTTACATGCGTCAACTATTTGCAGATTTATGTTCTGACTAACA
Organism: Amblyraja radiata; assembly: GCF_010909765.2. Classification (NCBI taxonomy): domain Eukaryota; kingdom Metazoa; phylum Chordata; class Chondrichthyes; order Rajiformes; family Rajidae; genus Amblyraja; species Amblyraja radiata. The sequence goes on from NC_045966.1 coordinate 61,955,789, forward strand.
GCGTCACAGCTATTTGGAGGTCTATAAATTACACCCACTAGTGTTTTTTTCCCCTTGTTATTCTCTATCTGTACCCAAGCTGTTTCACTATCCTGATCCTTCAACGCAATATCCTTCCTCTCTATTGCCGTTATTCCCTCCCTTATTAAAAGGGCCACCCCTCCTCCCTTTCTTTCCTGTCTATCTTTCCTAATTGTCGAGTACCCCTCTATATTTAACTCCCAGTCCTGATCCCCTTGCAGCCATGTCTCCGTAATGGCCACAATATCATAACTATATATACTTAATTGCACCGTTAATTCATTTATCTTATTACGAATACTCCGTGCATTTAGATAAAGCACTTTCAGATGATTTTTACTACCCTTCCTTTCCGTTTTTGCCCCTTTTACATCTAGAGCTTTATCTTCACACATTCTGTCTCCTGTCACATTTTGACTTTCCGCTTCCCCACTGATACCCTGCTTTATTTCCTCTACCCCTGCCGTTATTACCCCCCTTGATACCTCCCCCCCGCTACTTAGTTTAAAGACCTCTCTACTGCCCTAGTTATATGATTTGCCAGGACCCCAGTCCCAGCACCGTTCAGGTGAAGTCCGTCCTTACAGAACAGATCCCCCCTGTCCCAGTACTGGTGCCAGTGGCCCAAGAAACCAAACCCATTATTCCCACACCAGTCTTTGAGCCACGCATTCAGCTTTTTAATTTTACGTACCCTCGCCGATTTGGCCCGTGGCTCAGGTAGCAATCAGTACCCTCGAGGTTCTGCTTTTTAATTTATTCCCTAACTGCTCAAACTCCTTCAGCAGATCCTCCTTCCTCGTCCTTCCTATGTCATTGGTCCCCACATGGACCACGACCACTGGATCCTCCCCCTCCCACTGCAAATTTCTCTCCAGCATCGCAGAGATATCCTTAACCCTAGCACCGGGTAGGCAACACAGCCTTCGGGACATGTTCTGCTGGCCGCAGAGAACCCTATCTACCCCCCGAATAATACTATCCCCTATCACTACGGCATTTCTTCTAACTCCCCCCTCTTGAATGGCCTCCTGATCCACGGTGCTGCAGCCAGGTTGCTCATCCCTCCCACAGCCCCTGATCCCGTCCTTACATTGAGTAAGAGCCTCGGTCATGCTTGTCAGGGACAAGGGCTGTGGCTCCTGCCGCATCTCCTCCTGGTTCCCCCTACCTGCCTCGCTTATGGCCACACCTTCCTTTCCTTGCTCACTGCCTACTGAATTAGTTAAACTGGTCGGTGTGACCATCCCCTGGCACAAAACATCCAGGTAATACTCCCCCTCCCTGATGTACCGCAGCGTATGAAGTTGGGTCTCCAGCTCATCAATGCGGAGCTGGAGTTCCTCTAGCCTCAAACACTTACTGCAGCTGTAGGGATCATCTACATCAATGGTGTCGACAAATTCCCACATCTCGCAGTATTGGCACATCTCCTGACCGCCCATCTTATATAAGTAATTAACTGGTCCTATTTAAGAATCCCCTACTGTATTGATATACCCCTTATTGATATAATCCTACCTCCTATAAATGGGAAAGTACTCACCCCAGCCGTAAATTACCTACTGGTTTGGCTGTCTAGTGGTAATTCCGTCCGCTCTTCCTGTCTGGTCCACTGCTCCCTTGCAGTGCGTGGCAAACCTCTTTGCCTCTGTTAGTCTCTCGAGCCGCGGCTCCGTCCGTCCTCCCTCGGCGACAGCACCTGTGACACCGCGGTCGTGACTCCCTTCCGTTCCTGCAGAGCCTTCCAAATTACTAAAGCCGGTGCATGGGCTGCTCAGAGCTCAAGAACATTAGTTATCGCCTATTTGGATGATGTTTAAACGCTGTATTTTACTAAAATTAACTGTTGTAGGCCCAAACTATATTTGAGTATATATAATTTCAGTATATATAAATACTGGTCTAAGTGGGACCCGTTGGGTCCCATTTTCACATGGGAGGCCTGGTCCCCAACGCAATATTCCACCACTCACGCATAGCCCCCAACTGCACAGGCATGGCTGACGTGTTCCCGTTGTGATGCCCCTGTTCCCCCCTCCTCCCCTCACCACCCCCCCCCAATCCGCCCCTTGCCCTTCCCCACCCCTAACGCACTCACTCCATCTCCCCTCAACCCCCCCCCCCCCCCCCCATCCACTCTTAGCGGCTCTCCGGCAGTGCAGCTATTCCCGCCCATTGGATTCCCATTGTGACGCAGAACACGCAGGTATTACTGATGGGCAAGTGGAAAAGGGATTTGTTCTTGTTGCGTCCCTTGTTGCATCCTGCAGCCGGGGGAAGGGCATGGCTTCAGGCGGGGGCTGTCGGGGGCCAGGGGGGAGTGTCCTGCAGCCTGGTGAGGGCTTCAGGCGGGGCCTGTCGGGGGCCAGGGGGGAGTGTCCTGCAGCCTGGGGAGGGCTTCAGGCGGGGCCTGTCGGGGGCCGGAAGGGAGGGGGGGGGGGGACGCTGCAGTGGCTAACCACTACCGTGGCCAACTGCTGCCTACCCCTGCCAATGCCTACCCCTGCCGTGGACTACCGCTGCAGCCCCCTGCCGTTGCCATGGCCTGCCGCTGCCACACGCTGCCGCACGCTGTCGCACGCTGTCATGATCTACCACGGCCCTGGCCGCTCTCCACCGGCTTCTGGCAGGGACCGGTGGGGAACATCCTGCAGCTGGGGATGGGACAACTTCAGGCAGCGGCTGGTGGGAGGGGAGCGTCCTGCAGCAGGGGAGGGGGACGGCTTCAGGAGGAGCCTGTCAGGGGTTGGGGGGAGGGTGCTCCTAAAGCCGGGGGACGGGGACAGCTTCAGGTAGGGCATGTCAGGGGCCGGTGGTGAGGTGGGGGAATGCTGTCATGGCCTACCGCTGCCTACCGCGGCCTTGGCCTCTCTCCACCAACTACAGGCGGTGACCGGTAGGGAACATCCTGCAGCTGGGGAGGGGGATGGCTTTAGGCGGGGGCTGGTGGGGGGCCAGGGGGGAGGGGCAGGGGGAGCATCATGCAGCTGGGGACGGGACGGCCTTAGACGGGGCCTGCCGAGGGAGGGGGGGTGCTCTGAGAAGGGGTGCTCTGCCATGGCCTACCGCTGCCACTGCCTATCGCTGCCACTGCCTATCGCTGCCACTGCCTATCGCTGCCACTGCCTACCCCTGCCGCTGCCATGGCCTTTCGCTGCCATGGCCTACCGCTGCTGCCCCCCACATGAAGCCGTCCCATCCCCAGCTGCAGGACGCTCTCCCCCCCACCCCTGGTCGCCGCCAGAAGCCGGTGGGGATCATCCTGCAGCTGGGGACGGGACGGCTTCAGATGGGGACGGTGGGGGGGGTGTGCTGTCGTGATCTACCGCTGCCACTGCCTACCGCTGCCATTGCCTGCCGCTGTTGTGGCCTATCGCTGCTGTGGCCTATCGCTGCTGTGGCCTAACGCTGTTGTGGCCTATCGCTGCTGTGGCCTATCGCTGTTGTGGCCTATCGCTGCTGTGGACTATCGCTGCTGTGGCCTAACGCTGTTGTGGCCTATCGCTGCTGTGGCCTATCGCTGCTGTGGCCTAACGCTGTTGTGGCCTATCGCTGCTGTGACCTATCGCTGTTGTGGCCTATCGCTGTTGTGGCCAAAGATCTTAGAGCAGAGCAAGATGGGTTACTCTCACGCAAACGCGTAGTACGCTCATGGGCAGATTCATGGGTGATTATAGGACCCATTTTAGCAACCAGCCTTCGCCATCTTGTTCCGCCATCTTGTTCCGCCATCTTGCTTCCGGCCAAAGATCGGAACTTTGTTTCCGCAGCGGGGAGAGAGAGTGTGGGGCCCGGGGAGAGGGAGTGTGCGGCCCGGGGAGAGGGGGTGCGCGGCCCAGGGAGTGTGGGGCCCGGGGAGAGGGAGTGTGGGGCCCGGGGAGAGGGTGTGTGGGCCCGGGGAGAGGGGGTGTGGGGCCCGGGGAGAGGGAGTGTGGGGCCCGGGGAGAGGGAGTGTGGGGCCCGGGGAGAGGGAGTGTGGGGCCCGGGGAGAGGGGGTGTGTGGGGCCCGGGGAGAGGGTGTGTGTGGGGCCCGGGGAGAGGGAGTGTGTGTGTGGGGCCTGGGGAGAGGGAGTGTGTGTGTGGGGCCCGGGAGAGGGAGGTGTGGGCCCGGGGAGGGGTGTGTGGGGGAGACGGTAGGGAGAGGGAGTGTAGGGGCCGGGGAGAGGGGGTGGGGGCCCGGGGAGAGGGAGTGTGGGGCCCGGGGAGAGGGTGTGTGGGGCCCGGGGAGGAGGTGTGGGCCGGGGAGAGGGAGTGTGGGGCCCAGGAGAGGGAGGTGAGGGGAGAACGGGGGAGAGGGGGTGTGGGGCCGGGGAGAGGGGGTTGTGGGGCCGGGAGAGGGAGAAGTGAGGGGACGGGGAGAGGGAGGTGTGGGGCCGGGGAGGGGAGGTGGGGGCCCGGGGGAGTGGGGTGTGGGGCCGGGCGAGAGGGGTTTTGTGGGGGCCCAGGCGAGGGAGTGTGGGGCCCCAGGGAGTGTGCGGACCGGGGAGCGGGAGTGTGGGGCCAGGGGGGAGGGAGTGTGGCGGACCGGGGAGAGGGAGTGTGGGGCCCGGGGAGAGGGAGTGTGGGGCCCGGGGAGAGGGAAGTGCGCGGCCCAGGGAGAGAGAGTGTGGGGCCCGGGGAGAGGGAGTGTGGGGCCCGGGGAGAGGGGGTGTGGGGCCCGGGGAGAGGGGGTGTGGGGCCCAGGCAGAGGGAGTGTGGGGCCCGGGGAGAGGGAGTGTGGGGCCCGGGGAGAGGGAGTGTGGGGCCCAGGCAGAGGGAGTGTGGGGCCCGGGGAGAGGGAGTGTGGGGCCCAGGGAGTGTGGGGCCCGGGGAGAGGGAGTGTGGGGCCCAGGGAGTGTGCGGCCGGGGGAGAGGGAGTGTGGGGCCCGGGGAGAGGGGGTGTGGGGCCCAGGGAGTGTGCGGCCCGGGGAGAGGGAGTGTGGGGCCCAGGCAGAGGGAGTGTGGGGCCCAGGGAGTGTGCGGCCCGGGGAGAGGGAGTGTGGGGCCCAGGGAGTGTGCGGCCCGGGGAGAGGGAGTGTGGGGCCCGGGGAGAGGGGGTGTGGGGCCCGGGGAGAGGGAGTGTGGGGCCCAGGGAGAGGGGGAGTGGGGCCCGGGGAGAGAGAGTGTGGGGCCCAGGCAGAGGGAGTGTGGGGCCCGGGGAGAGAGAGTGTGGGGCCCAGGCAGAGGGAGTGTGGGGCCCAGGCAGAGGGAGTGTGGGGCCCGGGGAGAGGGGGTGTGGGGCCCAGGCAGAGGGAGTGTGGGGCCCGGGGAGAGGGGGTGTGGGGCCCGGGGAGAGGGGGTGCGCAGCCCGGGGCAGTGGGGAGAGGGGCATAGGAGGGGGGGAAACATTGTAGTGTGGGGGCAGGCGAGGGAGTGCCGTGGGGGGGGGGGGGGGGGAGGGGTAGAGTTGAGGGGTGGGATAAGGCCTAATGTGTGTGAAGTTGCAGGGAGGTTTACAATGTTTCGTATTTAATGTCCCTTGTCTGGTCTGAAATAAAGTTCACATTGGATCAGAAGAAATATAATTGTGAGTGTTATATGATTATATACATTTATATCACATTCATGTCTGTGTGTTTATAAACATTTTATTCTTTAACAAGAATTAACAGAATTACGAACTAACAGAATTATGAATGTAACCCTATATCACGCACAAAAACTTCCCCCGCAATGTCAATTACCCTGCGAGTCGGGTCAGGTCGGATCGGTTCCAGTTACTACAAAATCAACTCAAACACTGCTTGTGAGCCATTTAAAAAGAAATGATTTAAAAAACATTAAAAAAGACAATTACCAGAGTCAAATTTTATTCTTGACAAGAAGTATGAACTGACAGAATTATGAATCTAACCCTATATCACACACACAAACTGTTGCCCCGCAACACTGATTACACTGCGAGTCGGGTCGGGTCGGGTCAGGTAGGCTCCGGTTACTAAAATGGGCGGGGAAAAATGCCCAGGATCCCCTCCGTAGCATACTACACGTCAGCCCATTGTATTTCGCAGGAGTGGCCTATCTTGCTCTGCTCTAAGATCTTTGGTTGTGGCCTACAGCTGCTGTGGCCGTGGTCCACCGCTGCCTTGGACAACTGCTGCTGCAACTTCAGGCGGGGAGCATCCTGCAGTTGGGGACGGGACAGGTTCAGGCGGGGACCGGTGGGAGCGTCCTGTAGTCAGGGAGGAGAGAACGGCTTCAGACGGGGCCTGTCGGGGGGGGGTGCGCTGCCGTGGCCTACCGCTGCTGTGGCCTACCGCTGCTATGGCCTACCCCTGCCTACCTGTAGCCTCCCGGCTCCGGCCTCACTCAACGGCTCTCACCCCGGCACAGCGGTTCCCGGGCTCAGCGGTTCTCGGGCTCAGCGGTTCTCGGGCTCTGCGGTTCTCGGGCTCTGCGGTTCTCGGGCTCTGCGGTTCGTCATGGTGGTAGTCGGCCCACCCGTTCTCCACACTCCGCTCCTTCAGCTTTATTCTCCTCGCCGCCGGTGATTGACAGCGGGTGCCGAAAGGGGCGTCGCCATCCCAGCGAATGGCAGGAGAGAAGAACAAAAACCTTCATAACGTTTGTAATATTCTACCGATCGGAACAAAACTTGGTGCGCTTGCAGCATAGGAGAATGGCGAGTAAGGTGGCGAAAAATCAAAGCGCTATCGGGTACCGTTTTTGCACAATTGTAAAACCAATGCAAACCAGATGAGGACAATATGAGAGTTTGAGTTAAGTATAGATACCACCCTTACATCCTTGAAGGAAATGCAAATAACTATTTACTAAAATTAAGGTCAACTGTTCATAGTGTTTGGATTTGGCACTCATAGAGTCACAGTCATATATTGATACAGTGTGGAAACAAGCCCAACTTGACCACACTGGCTAATATGTCCCAGCTACACTAGTCTCACCTGCCTGCGTTTGGTCCATATCCCTCGCAACCTGTCCTATTTATGTACCTGTCTAACTGTTTCTTAAATGTTGGGATAGTCCTAGCCTCAGCTACCTCCTCTGGCAGCTTGTTCCATACACCCACCACCCTTTGTGTGAATAGTTACCCCTCAGATTCCTATTAATTATTTTCCCCTTCACCTTAAACCTATGTCCTCTGGTTCTTGATTCATCTACTCTGGGCAAGAGATTCTGTGCATCTATCCGATCTATTCCTCTCATGATTTTATACACCTCCATAGATCTCCCTTCATCCTCCTACGCTCCAAGGAATAGAGTCCCAGCCTACTCAACCTCTTCCTACAGCTCAGACCCTCTAGTCCTGGCAACATCCTCATAAATCTTCTCTGTACCTTTTCCAGCTTGATAACATCTTTCCTATAACATGGTGCCCAGAACTGAACACAATACTCTAAATAACATCTTGTACAACTGCAACATGACATCCCAACTTCTATACTAAATAGAAGATAGACACAAAATACTGGAGTGATGCCACGGGACAGGCAGCATCTCTGGAGAGAAGGAATGGGTGACTGTTCAGGTTGAGATCCTTCTTCAGACTGATGTCAAGGGAGGGGGCGGGACAAAGATAGAATGTAGTCAGAGACAGTAACACTAGTGGGAGAGCTGGGAAGGGGAAGGGCATGGAGAGAGAACACGAGGGCTATCTGAAGTTAGAGAAGTCTATGTTCATACTGCTGATGGAGAGAGAAAGCAAGAGCTTTACTCTGACTGATGAAGGCCAATGTGCCAAAAGCCTTTTTGACCTCCTTATCTATATGCGACTCTATCTTCAAGGAACCATGCACCCATACTCCTCGATCCCTCTGCTCTACAACACTCCCCAGAGCCCTGCCATTCACTGTAGGCCCTGCTTGTGTTAGACAACCCAAAATGCATCTCCTCAAATTTCTCATTATTATTTAATAGATACTGATCTGAAAGCAAAATGCAACAATAATAATCATAATCATAACCATACTTTATTAGCCAAGAATGTTTTGCAAAATACAAGGAATTTATTTTGCCATACAGTCATACCAATAAAAAGCAACGGAACACACAAAATACATTTTAACATAAACATCCACCACAGTGACTCCTCCACATCCCTCACTGTGATGGAAGGCGAAAAATAGTTCAATCTCCCCCTTCTTTGTCCTCCAGCAGGCGGGGGCCTCTAACCTTCCGTTGATGGGACGATCTAACTCCCGTAGCCGACGGTGGGTCTACCGGCATCGGGGGGGAATTTCAGCTCCCCCACGCCGGGCGATCAACCCCGGGTCGGGGCATTTAGAGCTTCCCGAGACTGCGAGCTCCTTGATGTTAAAGTCCATATGCTGCAGTTTGAGCATTCATCCCAGGCAAGGAATTGGCTCCGATGGTAAGTCCACACCCCGCGATGGGGCTCAAAGTCAGTCTCGTGCAAGGCCTCCAACTCCACGATGTTAGGTCGCAGAGCAACCGGATATACGATCCGGAAAGCAATCGCATCTCTGGCAAGGTAAGAGATTGAAAGAAAGTTTATCCTGACCCCCCTCACCCACCCCCCACATAACACAAACCGGGGAACTTTAACACAAACTTTTAAAACACGCTAAAAATATTTTTTTAAAAGACGAAAAGGACAGACAAACTGTTGGCGAGGCCGCCATTGAAGCGGTACCCGATGAATATATATTCTTCACCCGGTGAAAATGTATACTTTCCACACAACTATATAATTAATTAGCCTGATTGAGCTTTTTTATAGTATAGATAATATATTTACAGAAAGGTGTGTAAAATTGGGCAAATAGATGAAAGGAAAGGTTGAAGAATTGTTCAAGTGGTGGGAGAGAATAAAAACATATTAGTCAATCTTACGCAGGAATATTTCTAAAGACATTTATTATTCAAGATCAGCATCATTGTAACAACAGATCTCTTCCAGTAAAATTGACCACATGTAATGGCTCAGCACTAATGACTTCTGGGTTTATGCTATGACATCTTTATGGATTGCTCAAATGTTTTCATTAATTATAGCAAGCATTTCTGGTTTTCAGTGTCTGTTCACGCTCCTCAATTTCAGTGCTTTCATCTGACCAAATTTGAGAATAGATAATATTCTTTTAGCAAAATTGTTTTGGTCTTTAAAATAATTTGTTTTTAATATTGATCCAACGATCAATACTAATATCGTGGGCAATTATGTTGCTAGTTTTATGGCTGGTTTTGTTGTGGAAATTGTGGAAATAATATAGTTATTGATTCCCATTGTCAATTCCCCAAATCATATGTATAATATATGTATTCTACATTCTGTAACTTATTAATTAAATAAAAATATTCAGGAAGCAGAAAACTGAAAGCTTCCCATAGGAACTACAAATTCTGAAAAGGTTAATCTATAATTGGCAACATTTAGGTTTCCCTTTTTTATTTTGATATAAAAGATAGGTTTGAGAATGCTTTGAAGATGGATGCAAAATGCTGGAGTAACTCAGCGGGACAGATAGCATCTCTGGAGAGAAGGGATGGGCGACGTTTCGGAAGTCTTTTGCCTGGATTGTTTTTCCTTTAAATTGATAACCAGAATTGCTTATTAAGTCAAAACATGCAAAAACTGGAAAACACATCCTCTCTGGCACGATGCCTGTCACCCATCATGTTTTCATTAGTATGAATATAAATATTAATATAGATATGAATTCCTCCGTTACAAAATATATACCAAATCGTTGTACTGATTATATATTCAGCACACATGGAAAATCAGGCCAATATATAAAGATGCCACATGTCTAAAGCTAGTGGTGAACATCAGTCTCAACCACAAATTAATCACGTCTAAACTCGTATTAAAAATAAAAATAGCCCCCTGTAGTCTGTACCAAAAGTTGTGACTGTGGCAGATTTCAACCTTATTAGCAATTAACATGATCATTCCTTGTAAAGAGGCAAATTGTTCTGGCATTCAATTGTCAATCAAACCTCCACATTAAGAGCATCAGACAAATGATGTGGACTCACTTTGAGAGTCATAAATAAGATGATGTAAAAAGTTTCCGGAATTACAGTTCCTTAATGTGATGCCAGCACTTATTTCGAGAGGGCTAGAATATAAAAACAGGGATGTAATGCTGAGGCTTTATAAGGCACTAGTCAGAGTTTGTAGTATTGTGAGCAGTTTTGGGCCCCATATCTAAGGAAGGATGTGCTGACTCTGGAGACGGTCCAGAGGAGGGTTACGAGAATGATCCCAGGAATGATTGGGTTAACCTACGGTGAGCATTTGATGAGCACTGGGCCTGTACTTTCTGGAATTTAGAAGAATGAGGGGGGACCTCATTGAAACTTACTGAATAGTGAAAGGCTTACCTAGAGTGGATGTGGAGAGAATATTTCCACTAGTGGGAGAGTCAAGGACCAGAGGCCATAGCCTCAGAATAAAAGGATGTACCTTTAGAAAGGAGGTGAGGAGGAATTTCTTTAGTCAGAGGGTGGTGAATCTGTGTAATTCTTTGCCACAGATGGCTATGGAGGCCGTCATTTGGTATTTTTAAGGCACAGATTGACAGATTCTCGATTAGTAGGGGTGTCAAGGGGATATGGGAGAAGGCAGTAGAATGGGGTTAAGAGGGAAAGGTAGATCAGCCATGATTGAAAGACAATAAAGGCCAACCAAAGTTTTTTAGTTCAGGGAGGAATGCAAAAGAACATGATGGGAGCAGTCTGAGCAGGAGAGGTTTAGAGGGAAATGGATGAGGTGTAGGCAGGTGGGACTAGTGTAGATCTGGCCGCTTGGCCGGCATGGACAAATTGTGGTGAAAGGCCTGTTTCCATGCTGCATGACTCAAGGAAAGGCACCAGCCCAGAGAAGGTACATCAAAGAATTACGTTCATGCTAAATAGCAAACATAGCATGCAATAGACTGGGCTAAGCATGTATTATAAGGATCAGATCAAGACTCTGCAGAAAGGTGGTGGATAATTAAACAAATAGTTGGAGGATGTGTGTCCATTCACACTACCCATCGACGTTGGTAGGGGCCAACATATGAGTGCTAAAGTCAAGGCCATGGCATTCGTCCCCATGTTCTGCCATAAATGGTGAGTGGATAATGGAGAGAGATACGGCAATGGAAAGAGACCCTTCAACCCATCGAGTCCATGCTGATTATCAATCACTGATTTACACTCAGCTTACATTCATCCCTTTTTAATTCTCCTCACATTCCCATTCACCTTCATTCTAGGAGTAATTTACAGTGGCCAATTAACTTAACAACGTGCACATCTTTGGGATGTGGGAGGAAACAGGGCCCCCTGAAGGAAACCCATGCAGTTTCAAGGAGAATGTACAAACTCTGTGCTCACCGCACCTTAGATCGGCATTAACTCCGGCTCTTTGCTGTGAGATAGCAACTCTATTATCATCTCTCACATGATTTACCTCAATTTGTGCTTGAAATTCCCTCCGTCACAGATGCTGGCCTTCATCCATAGCAATTCACCATGCTTGATATCGCTAGCTGAAAGAACTGGATACTACACAGGTTATAGAACCAGCCAACATCCCGGTTGTTAGACTGAAGGCCATTACTGGCTACTTCTCCAGCCAAGCTGATCCAGCACAGTTACAACAGTCTGACAATGTGAACAAATGTTCAGGTATGTTCTGTTCATAAAAATCCAACTTTTCATATTATTGACCAACTACTCTCCTCCCAATCATCAGAAAAAGTGTTTGAATGCATCACCAAAAGTGATCAAAATTAGTCTGAAGAAGGGTCTTGACCCATTTTCTGACTTGACCCAAATATTAACCAAAGAGCAGATTTTAAAAAATGAGGCGAGAGTGACTGCCCTCGGCATCAAAATAGCATTTGTCAGAATGTGGCATCCTGATGAAACTGGTAAATAAGCAACATGAGTAAAACACTTCAATTGTCGGAGTTATAGTCTGCATAAAGGAAGATGGTTGAGGTTGCTGGACGCCAATCATCACCGACCCTGGACATCACCACAAGAGTTCCTTAGGGAAGTGTCTCAGGACTGAACATCTTTGACTTTTTCATCAATGAAGGCGTCTATAGATGGTACATGTATCACCTATTATCCTCTATAGCATCTCCCCCTCCCCATACCCATACTGCTAGATACTGGCAATCTTTCCTCTTGAAATTTGAAACATTGACTTACACATTTGCCTCCCCAGTTGCTGTTTGACCCGTTGAGTACTTCAAGCATTCTTTGTTCTAGATTCTATGAAGGTCAGCTGATCATCTCTACTTTGCTAATAATCAGAGGAAAATAATCTTATACAATAAAGCAGCTGGGCTTGTACACTCTGGAGTTTAGAAGGATGAGAGGGTCTCTCATTGAAACATATAAGATTGTTAAGGGCTTGGACACGCTAGAGGCAGGAAACATGTTCCCGATGTTGGGGGAGTCCAGACCCAGGTGCCACAGTTTACGAATAAGGAGTAATCCATTTAGAATGTAGATGAGGAAACACTTTTTCTCACAGAGAGTGGTGAGTGTGGAATTCCCTGCCTCAGAGGGCGGTGGAGGCAGGTTCTCTGGATGCTTTCAAGAGAGAGCTAGATAGGGCTCTGAAAAATAGTGGAGTCAGGGGATATGGGGAGAAGGCAGGAACAGGGTACTGATTGGGGATGATCAGCCATGATCACATTTAATGGCACTGCTGGCTTGAAGGGCCAAATGCCCTACTCCTGCACCTATTGTCTATTGTCTAAAACGTATTGATTTTCAAAAAGCCAGTTTCCAGTTTGTTACTGTATCAGCCTTATGTTATTATCAAGTGTGCAATGGAAGCATGCCCCCAATGACAAATACTTTGCATTGCTGCTGATCAGGTTTTCCTACTGCTTTGTTATTACTTTCAGGAGGCATGTATTAAAAAATAAATAAAACTATGATTCTGCAACTTTATCTGAAAGGATGACGTTCTTCTTGTCAATACTGGTTACATCTCAATTGGCTGAAGAATCCAATATGATATATCTCATGCATTAAAAAATCTTGCTGACACTTTGAACACACATTTCCTAGTAAAAGGTTGAAGTCCTTAAGTAGCAAAAACACCAGTGTCCACAACGTCCATCATATTTAAACTCCATTGATTTTTTGCAGAAGATTTGAAAGGCCGTTAACTTACGTACTTCCTATCATTTGCTTCAGAGCTGTAACAGTTCTCTTACCACTGAGTAAAACTCTCATAGTTCTCCTGACGATTAAGGTCAGACAAAATGTCAAACTCCTACTAGTAAGTGCTTCCTCATAAAATATTGAAAACAAATCATTAAAATAATCTTGAATAAACTGCAGCCGCATGTTATGGACTAGGTAGGACTCAACCATTTACATTAGGAAATTTAAAAAATGCCACTTTCTTTAAGAATCAAGATTCTAAACTTACGAAAATTTTAATGAAGACTTAGCTTTGGAGAAAAGATGATATATTTCATTCAATGTATTTTGTATTTGAGTGGGATTTTCAAACATGCTGGCAATTTTGAAAATGAGAAGGTGAATAGCTGATCTTGGTCAGCAGATGATAACATTGCTCAGAAATAAATAGATCCCCAGAAAACTTACCAATACACAAAACATGCCAGCCCTGAAACCTTGAAGTTCACAATTTCTATATTCAGTAAACTCACGTTTATCTGATGTTCATACACCCGGAATTCTCACGCACCCACCAAAAATGTCAAAGAATATTATTTTCATAACATTTTTCAAAATTTTGTTTGGATGTTGCCTTTCATAAGCCCACAGAATATCAGCCTGCCCTCAGTTATAGAGTCATAGAGTCATCCAGCACAGAACCAGGCCCTTCAACCAAATTTTCCCATGCTAACCAAGGTGCCCCATGTTTTGCACATAACCCTCTAAACCTTTCTTATCCATGTACCTGTCCAAATGTCTTTTCAATGTTATTATAATCCCTGCCTCAATTACCATGTCTGGCTGCTTATTCCATATACCCACCACCCTTTGTGTGAAAAGGTTGCCCCTCAGGTTCCTATTAAATCTTTCCCCTCTCATGTTAAACATATCTTCTTGTTCTTGATTCATCTACACTGGGTAAAAGACTGCCTGATCCACTGAGCAACTGCAGCATTTTGTGTCTATCTTTGGTATAAATCAGCATTTGCAGTTCCTTCCTACTCATCCATACTTCTATACTCCATGCCCTGACTTATGAAGGCCAAAGTATTAAAAGCCTTCTTGGCAGCCTACCTGCCTGAGACACTACTTTCTAGAAACTATGTACCTGCTCCTCTAGATCCCTCTGCTCTACCACACTCCCCAGAATCCTGCTATTCACTGTGAAGGTCCTGCTCTGGTTTGACTTCTCAAAATGACACCCTCACATTTATCTTCCTTAAACTCCATTAACCATTCCCCAGCCCACTTGCCCAACTGATCAAGATCCCTCTGTAATTATTGACAACCACCTTCACTATTTACATTACCACCCACTTTAGCTTCATCTGCAAACTTACTAATCATGTCTTCTATATTCTCATCCAAATCATTGATATAAATGACAAATAGTAATGGGTCCAGCACTGAACCCTGAGGCACACCACTAGTCACAGGCCTCCATTTCGAAAAACAACTTTCCACCATCACCCTCTGCTTCCTTCCATGAAGCCAATTTTTTATCCAGTCGGCTAGCTCTCCCTGGATCCCATGCGATCTAACCTTCCCATGGGGAACCTATTCAAATGTCTTGCTGAAATCCATACAGACAATGTCTATGTCATTGCCCTTATCAATCTTTTGTTTACTTCTTCAAAAAACTAAATCAGATTCATAAGACAAGATCTCTAACATACAAAACTATGCCGATTGTCTATCTGAAGAAGGGTCTTGACCTGAAACGTCACCCATTCCTTCTGTCCCGTTGAGTTTCTCCAGCGTTTTGTGTCTATCTTCGGTGTAAACCAGCATCTACAGTTCCTTACAACACATCCTTAATCAGCCCCGTCTATCCAAATCCATATATATTATCCATTCGAATCCTCTCCAGTAACTTGCTACCACAGATATTAAGCTCACTGCTCTATAGTTCATGGGTTTTTTCGTGCAGCCCTTCTTAAATAGAGGCACAACAACAGCCTCTTACTGCAAGCTCCTGTAATTTCAACTCCACTGTGTCGTCGAATATATCTGATGAACAGCATCCTTCGGGTATGGTTACCAAACTCGCAGAACTGGGTCTCTGCGCATCCCTCTGCAATTAGTTCCTCGACTTCCTCATTCACAGACCACAGTCTGTTCGTATTGGTGGAAATGTGTCAGCCTCGATAACAATCAGCACGGGAGCACCTCAAGGCTGCATGCTCAGCCCCCTGCTGTACTCACTCTATACTCACGACTGCGTAGTCAGTCACAGTGCGAACTCCATCATCAAGTTCGCTGACGACACCACTGTTGTGGGACGTATCACTGATGGGGATGAGTCAGAGTATAGAAGAGAGATCGAGCAACTGTCCATATGATGCCAGCGCAATAACCTGGCCCTCACACCAAGGAACTGATTGTGGACTTTGGAAGGAGTAGGAGGAGGACCCACAGCCCCATATAAATCAACGGGTCGATGGTTGAAAGGGTCAAGAGCTTCAAATTCCTGGGCGTGCACATCCCTGAAGATCTTTCCTGGTCCGAGAACACTAATGCAATTATCAAGAAAGCTCATCAGTGCCTCTACTTCCTGAGAAGATTACGGAGAGTCGGTTTGTCAAGGAGGACTCTCTCTAACTTCTACAGGTGCACAGTAGAGAGCATGCTGACCGGTTGCATCGTGGCTTGGTTCGGCAATTTGAGCGCCCTGGAGAGGAAAAGACTACAAAAAGTAGTAAACACTGCCCAGTCCATCATCGGCTCTGACCTTCCTTCCATCGAGAGGATTTATCGCAGTCGCTGCCTCAAAAAGGCTGGCAGTATCATCAAAGACCCACACCATCCTGGCCACACACTCATCTCCCTGCTACCTTCAGGTAGAAGGTACAGGAGCCTGAAGACTGAACAACCAGGTTCAGGAATAGCTACTTCCCCTCAGCCATCAGGCTATTAAACCTGGCTCGGACAAAACTCTGATTATTAATAGCCCATAATCTGTTATTTGCACTTTATCAGTTTATTTATTCATGTGTGTATATATATTATATTATGGTATATGGACACACTTATCTGTAGTAAATGCCTACTATGTTCTGTGTGCTGAAGCAAAGCAAGAATTTAATTGTCTTATACAGGGACACATGACAATAAACTCACTTGACTTGACTTGTTTATACATGGCAGTTGATTTCAACTGTGTTTGAAAACCTATTCTCCCATGATCTGTGCAAACTATTGTTATTTAAAAGGGTAAGGAGCTGACATGTAGTTTGACAAGTTATATACTGTAAAGTTTCCTCCATAAATTACTATTGTGTGATGCTCAGTGTTTCTTTTGAGGAATATTTCAGGCAAGCGGCATCCCTAGTCCCCACGGATGCCGGTTGAAGAAGATACTGTCTTTTGTTGGCACTTACTTGCCTGTAATTTAATTATGTACAATGTACCTCAGAAATGTTTCTGAGTTCGATGTAGCAGTTATCACCAGTAGCCTTATTACCGAGAAAGATTACTGTCAGTAGCTACTGCATAATTTGCCCCATACACACATGACTACTGTGATTTATCTCAATCCCACCTATTGATAGAATTGATAGAATTGATAGAATTTATTGCCACACAACCAGGGTCGGTGGAATTTTGGGTTGTCAGCAGCGGTACAATAATAAAGAACACACAACCACAATAAAAATGTAACACAAACATCCACCACAGCATTCATCACTGTGGTGGAAGGCACAGAACTTGGCCAGTCCGCCTCCATTTCCCCCCGTGGTCGGGACCTCCACCCTCCGCAGCCGTTGCTGCGAGCGTCCAGATGGTAAGGGACAAAGTCAAAGGCAAGGTAAGTCCAGGATCGGCTCTTCCCCACCGGAGACCGCGGCTTCAGGCTGGTGTAGGGCGCAGGCCAGCGGTCGAAGATTTAAAGTCCCCGCCGCGCCGAAGCCAGAAGCACCGCAGACCGCTACCAATAAAAAGCACAGAATTAAACTCCCCTCAGAATTCTTCACATAAAGAGTATTCAAAACAACGAAGACACAACGAGCTGTAGATGTTGGAATCTTCAGCAAAACACAGTGGCACGGTGGCACAGCGGTAGAGTTGCTGCCTTACATCGCCAGTAACCCAAATTCCATCCTGACCTCGGGTGCTGTCTGTACAGAGTTTGTACGTTCCCCCGTGACCCGCGTGGGTTTTCTCTGGGATCCCCGTTTTTTTCCCCACACTCCAAAGACGTACAGGTTGTAGATTAATTGGCTTCGGTATAATTGTAAATTGTCCCTAGTGTGTGCAAATGGCATTAGTGTGTGGGGATCACTGGTCGGTGCAGACTCGGTGGGCCAAAGAGCCTGTTTCCACACTGTATCACTAAACTAAATTAAACAAAGTGCTGGAGGAATTAAGTAGATTACACAACATCTGTGGAGGAAATGGGCAGCCACTTTGAAGAGACCCGACCCAAAACGTGGCCTGTCTATTTCCTCTACAGTTGTTGCCTGACCCATTGTGTTCCTTCAGAACTTCATGAGCATTCAACAAAAATACATTGCAGCAGGAAACTGGATAGGTTGAAATAAAAACACAAATGCTGGAAATACTCAGCAGATTGGGTAGCATCTGTGGGGAGAGAAACAGAGTTAACATTTCAGCTCAGAGGTTAGTACTGGAGATGTTGGGTTAATAATAGAGCAGTTGGTAGTGATCTGTTTGCGCACTTGCACAAGACAGTAAACTGAAACTCCAAAGATGTGAGCACATAATTCAAACTGAAACTCCAATGACTGAGGGAGCACTTCACTGTCATAGATGCCGTGTCACAGATGAGCAGTTAAACCAAGTCCGTGTTTCTGTTCAGGTGCACAATCAAGATTCCGCTGCACAATTTGAGATTGAAAACATAAGAAATGGAACAGAGAAGGTTTCGCAGCCCCCTGCGTCCACTCCACCTTTCAGTAAGATATTAGCGGATCTGATCACAGCCTCAACTCCAATTTCCTCTCTGTTCTTCGTAACCTCTGACTCCCTTGATGATCAGAAATTGGCCAATGTCAACTTTCAACGTAGACAAAAGTGCTGGAGAAACTCAGCGGGTGCGGCAGCATCTATGGAACGAAGGAAATAGTTTCAGGCCGAAACCCTTCTTCGGACTGATGTAGGGTGGGGGACTCACCCTACACCTTATCCCCTCAACTTGCAACGTTACCACTCCACAGTTCCCTGTGGTGGGGAATTGAGTAGGGAATACCTTACACTCTAAAGATTACTTTATATCCTGGGAAGAAAGAGACCTACATCCAACAATGTTGGAATGAAAATGTGAACCTCTGTGTCCTTAGGCAAGTTCAAATTTCCACCGGCAACCCACAGGACTGATCAAAGCAGAAATGTTGGTCTTGTAAAGATAAATTCCCAAAAAGTGGCATTAAGGGACGGTGTGCAGGGCTGCATCAATTTTGTGTTAATTCACTAGTAACAACATTCTATTACACATGCATGCAGGCAAATGGGATGAGTGTGGATTAACATCATGGGTGAGATATGTATCTCTTCTGTTTTTCTGTGATGTGTTTCTGTGCTGTACAATTCTAAGACATGCAAGAGAAGAAATATCTTTCTTCATTACTTCTATCAGGGCTGGATCGATAGGAAGAGGTCAGGGATTCGGCAAATTGCAGGGGGGAGGAGGGGTGGGTGGAGAAGCAGAATGACACGACAGGAACAGAATATTATTGATGAAGAACTAAACTGGGTCCAGATTTTGCGAGCAGAGCATTGGAGCAAACAGGGAAAGACATCAGGGAAAGGGAATATTGAGCAGTGAGAGAAGGAAACACCAGGGAACAAGGGAGAGAGCAATGGAGACCAGAGGATATTAGCGGATCTGATCACAGCCTCAACTCCAATTTCCTATCTGTTCTTCATAACTTCTGACTCCCTTGTTGGTTATTTTCCCATCAAGCAGAAGATACAAAATGTTGAACGCACATATCCCAATCATATTCAAGAACAGCTTCTTCCCTGCTGTTATCAGACTACTGAACAGAAGCTCTAATAAACGAAGGGTATTCCTGATATTTCAATCTATTTTTTGCAGCCCTTGCACATACTTCTACCTGCACTTTCATTAAACGCTACACACTATATTCAGCACTTTGTTTATTTTCTCTTTAGCACTACCCGTAGCACACATATACAATATAATCTGCCTGCCTAGTATGCTAAGCAATATTATTCACTGTATCTCAGTCTAGGTGACAATAATAAACAAACATCAATAGATGGTGTCCTGATCTCTTTATTTAATGCTGAAGCAGGCCTCAACTCTCCAACGGGACTATGTAGTAATAGAATGGTTGCTCCTGGGCCTCAACTCTCCAACGGGACTATGTAGTAATAGAATGGTTGCTCCTGGGCCTCTTTAGCAAAACTGTTTTTTTAATGTGGTGTCAAGTTATGCACTGCATTGGGTTTTACATCATTGTGTATCTCCATTGTTCCCTGTGCATGTGGATGTCAGACATGCAATGAATTTACAAATTGGGCTACTTGGACAAACTGTATTTTGTAACAAGCACCCTTCAGTTTCATGGGGAAGTTTACTCATGTTGCACAAAAGAATGTTGCAAAACCTACAGAATTTCTAGCCTGCCAGATGTTTAAGGGATTTATTGAAAACTGATCATTATAAAGAGCTCTGGCTACACTATATACAGAAGTCAAAAGGCACAAGCGGTTTCACTTTAGTACAAATTCCTGTCAATGCATTTCAAGCACAAGTCTTCATGAGAGTGTTAATTGCTGTATGATTGTATGAGATGAACATTAATGTAATGCATAAGAGCTTAGTCTTAAAATAAGATACCTCTTTTAAAAGAGCCATCCGTGCACATAATTGTCTACATATTTTGAGGTAAAACAAGTGGAACACACTTTCGGATCTCCTTCGAGACACAATGGGAAGATGAGTCAGCAGAAGCTTAGTTTTTTTAGTTTAGAGATACAGCACAGAGACAGGCCCTTCGGCCCATCAAGTCCGTGCTGACCAATGGTCACCCAGCACTATCCTACACACACTAGGAATCATTTACATTTATACCAAGCCAATTAACCCACATACCTGTATGTCTTGGAGTGTGGGAGGAAACCAAAGATCCCGGAGAAAACCCATGCAAGTTACGGGGAGAATATACAAACTCTGTACAGACAGCACCTATAGTCAGGATCGAACCCGGGTCTCTGGCGCTATAAGTGCTGTAAGGCAGCAACTCTACCGTTACGCCACCATGCCGCCCTGCAACATAAGACCTACAACAAAAATGTTGACACTGTCCATTCCCTTGGATGAGTGCAGCTCCAACACATTGAAGAGGTTCAACACCATCCACAACATGGCAACACATCCACAGCTGCAAACATTATTTCTACCTATCGCAGGCACACTGTGTCTGCAATGCTTACCATCTGCAAAATCTCTAGATTATGTACCAACCTGAACTGGGAATATATTCCCTTTCTTTCATAGTCACTGGATCAAATTCACTGGATAGCTACCCTGGAAGAACGGCAGCAGTTCAACAACACCTGGATCATTGACCCAGTTTTTCTTCGACTTTACCTGCTGAGGTTTCCAGCGTTTTATGTTTTTGTTTCAGCTATTCAATATCAGTTTTCAGCATTTGTCGCAAACTTGTAACAGGAGAGTGACTGTTGTTTTATTTTAAGTATATATTAACTTCATTTAAAGGAGATGGGATGAAAACTAAAATGCATAGATGCCATTATTGTTTGTTACATTGACAATATAGTACTAATGCAACAATCCGCTATCCATCTATTTCTGAATTCCCATCATTTGGCCTCTGGCTCACCAGATGATCTTCCCCTTTCACTCCTTAGATCCAGCATCCCTCCTCTGCTCATCTGGGCCCCAGTTCCTGCTCAGCCCCTTCCCATCCCAGGGGGCCAATTCCAGTGCTCCCCCTCAACTCATCTGAGCTCTGGTTCCAGCATTTCCCTTTACTCAATAGGGCTCCAATTTCATCATTTCCCATTCATTCAATGAGCCGCCAGTTCCTGCACCCCCTCCTCTCCCCTGGGCCCCAGTTCCTGCACTCCCTCCTCTCCCCTGGGCCCCAGTTCGTGCAACCCCTCCTCTCACCTGGGCCCCAGTTCCTGCAACCCCTCCTCTCACCTGGGCCCCAGTTCATGCACCCCTGCTCTCTCCTGGGCCCCAGTTCTTGCATCCCCTCCTCTCACCTGGGCCCCAGTTCCTGCACCCACTCCTCTCCCCTGGGCCCCAGTTCTTGCACCCCATCCTCTCCCCTGGGCCCCAGTTCCTGCAACTCCTCCTCCCCCTGGGCCCCAGTTCACTCCCCTCTCACCAGACCCCTGGTTCCAACACTCCCCTTCCTCTCACTGTCCTCACACTGGGGTCCCTGTTCCAGAACTCCCCCTCCACTCACCAGGGCCCCAGTTGCAGCACTCATTGTCCAGTTGCCAAGGCCCTGGTTCCAACACTCCTCCTTTAGGGTGGGTTTGTAGTTACCTGAAATTGGAGAATTCAAAGTTCATATTTTGTTGGGTTGTAAACTATCCAAGCAGCATATGAGGAGCTGTTCCTCCGGTTTGAGTTTGACCCCACTTATCAATGAAAAAGGTTCAGAACAGGACGTTCAGAGGAATTAAAAAGGTTAGCAGCCGGGAAATTTAGCCGGCTTTGGTGGACAGGGTTTAAATGTTCAGCGAAACAGCCGCCAGGTCTACGCTTGGTCTCACTGATGTACAGGAGGCCACATTGGAAACGTAGATGCAATGGAGCAGGTTAGAGGAAATGTATGTCAACATCTGTCTCATCTGGGAAGAACGTTGGGGACTCTGGATGAAAGGGAGAGATGAGGTCCCTATCCTGTCCATGTACCTCCTCCCTCGCCTCCATCCAGTAACCCCAGCAACCCTTCCAGGAGAGACAGATTTAATGTGCATCCTACAATCAGCCTGAAGAAGAGTTCCATCCCGAAACATCACCTAGAGATGTTCTCCAAGGATGCTACCAAACCTGTTGAGTTACTCCAGCGCTTTGTGTCTTTTTATATTTTACTAGACTAAGTGGGACCCGTTGGGTCCCATGTTCACACGGGAGGGCTGGTTCCCCGACGCAATATTCCACCTCTCCACCAATTCCAATATTGGTGGCCAGTGGGGGGGCTTTCTGGAGTGCTGGTATGGGTTCTTGGGGTGGCAGCTCAGTCCCTCAAGCCTGATCTGCTGGCAGCTCACTCACGGCTGGTGGGCTGGCAGTTGACACATGACTATTCCCTGAAATTAAATTTCAAGCAGGGTGCAAAGCCACGAAATTCAAATCCATGTTCCTGCCATTTCAAGCAGGGTGCAAGGCCACCAAATTCAAATGCAGTTTCTTACCACTATGAGCAGGGTGCAAGGCCACCAAATTCAAGTGCAGTTTCCAACCACTTCAAGCAGGGTGCAAGGCCATCAAATTCAAGCGCAGTTTCATACCACTTTCAGCAGGGTGCAAGGCCACCAAATTCAGTGCAGTTTCATACCACTTCAAGCAGGGTGCAAGGCAACCAAATTCAAATGCAGCTTCATACCATTTCATGCCGGGTGAACCCACCATAAAACCACACAAAACACCAAACTCACAGTTCAGTAGACATTCAGTGTGTTCAGTTGATTCACAGCTCAGACAGAGTCATGACCTCTCCCTCCCCAATCATGCAGAGACTGAGCCACACCCACACTTCCGGGTTTTATAACCCCTCCCCCTCCCACCGGATGAAAGGTGTGGCTTTTAGTGCGTGATTGACAGGAAAGAATTTCTCAACATTTTTTTCAACACTAATAACACTTTTATTTTTCATTGATGGGAAGAATTCTCTGCACCTGCTCAGCGGAGAGGGGACTGAGTAAGATGGCCAAAAATCACAGCCGTAAGTGGTAGCGTTTTATCTAAAATCAATATACAGTGCAAACAGGAAGTAAGTGCATTTGCTGTAGTGCCTTTTAACCTCAAGCCAAAGCACCCAAGCCGGCATTTGCAATTAGTGGCTTTCAACTTCAAGCCAAAGCACCCAAGCCACCATGTGCAGTATGTAGTGCCTTTCAACTTGAAGCAAAACACCCAAGCCACCATTTGCAGTAAGTAGTGCCTTTCAACTTCAAGCCAAAGCTCCCAAGCACCATTTGCTGTAAGTAATGCCTTTCAACTTTAAACCAAAGCTCCCAAGCCACCATTTGCAGTAAGAAGTGCCTTTCAACATCAAGCCAAATCACCCAAGCCATCATTTGCAGTAAGTAGTGTCTTTCAACCTCAAGCCAAGGCACCCAAGCCATCATTTGCAGTAAGTAGTGCCTTTCAACTTCAAGCAAAGCACCCAAGCCACCATTTGCAGTAAGTAGTGCCTTTCAACCTCAAGCCAAAGCACCCAAGCCACCATTTGCAGTAAGTAGTGCCTTTCAACTTCAAGCAAAGCACCCAAGCCTCCATTTGCAGTAAGTAGTGCCTTTCAACTTCAAGCCAAAGCACCCAAGCGACCATTTGCAGTAAGTAGTGCCTTTCAATTTCAAGCAAAGCACCCAAGCCACCATTTGCAGTAAGTAGTGCCTTTCAACCTCAAGCCAAAGCACCCAAGCCACCATGTGCAGTAAGTAGTGCCTTTCAGCTTCAAGTAAAACACCCAAGCCACCATTTGCAGTAAGTAGTGCCTTTCAACTTCAAGCCAAAGCACCCAAACAACCATTTGCAGGCAGTGCCTTTTTACTTCAAACAAACCATATTTTCATTTTCAAAACACATTAAGGGTACTCCCAGTTGTGTAGACATTTGTTCAGTGTTATTCAGAGCTCAGAGAGACATGACCCGTGGATTCATTCATCTTGCAGTGACTGAGTGAGGCACACCACTTCCTGGTTTTATAGTCCCTCCCCCTCCCTCCAGCAGGTGCAGCAGAGAGAATGGTGATTTTTTTAAACTGCAAGCCAAAGCTCCCAAGCCACCATTTGCACTAAGAAGTGCATTTCAACTTCAAACCAAATCACCCAAGCCATCGTTTGCAGTAAGTAGTGCCTTTCAACTTCAAGCCAAGGCACCCAAGCCATAATTTGCAGTAAGTAGTGCCTTTCAACTTCAAGCAAAGCACCCAAGTCACCATTTGCAGTAAGTAGTGGCTTTCAACCTCAAGCCAAAGCACCCAAGCCACCATTTGCAGTAAGCAGCCTTTCAACTTCAAGCCAAAGCACCCAAGCCACCATGTGCAGTATGTAGTGCCTTTCAACTTGAAGCAAAACACCCAAGCCACCATTTGCAGTAAGTAGTGCCTTTCAACTTCAAGCCAAAGCTCCCAAGCACCATTTGCTGTAAGTAATGCCTTTCAACTTTAAACCAAAGCACCCAAGCCACCATTTGCAGTAAGTAGTGCCTTTCAACTTCAAGCAAAGCACCCAAGCCTCCATTTGCAGTAAGTAGTGCCTTTCAACTTCAAGCCAAAGCACCCAAGCGACCATTTGCAGTAAGTAGTGCCTTTCAATTTCAAGCAAAGCACCCAAGCCACCATTTGCAGTAAGTAGTGCCTTTCAACCTCAAGCCAAAGCACCCAAGCCACCATGTGCAGTAAGTAGTGCCTTTCAGCTTCAAGTAAAACACCCAAGCCACCATTTGCAGTAAGTAGTGCCTTTCAACTTCAAGCCAAAGCACCCAAACAACCATTTGCAGGCAGTGCCTTTTTACTTCAAACAAACCATATTTTCATTTTCAAAACACATTAAGGGTACTCCCAGTTGTGTAGACATTTGTTCAGTGTTATTCAGAGCTCAGAGAGACATGACCCGTGGATTCATTCATCTTGCAGTGACTGAGTGAGGCACACCACTTCCTGGTTTTATAGTCCCTCCCCCTCCCTCCAGCAGGTGCAGCAGAGAGAATGGTGATTTTTTTAAACTGCAAGCCAAAGCTCCCAAGCCACCATTTGCACTAAGAAGTGCATTTCAACTTCAAACCAAATCACCCAAGCCATCGTTTGCAGTAAGTAGTGCCTTTCAACTTCAAGCCAAGGCACCCAAGCCATAATTTGCAGTAAGTAGTGCCTTTCAACTTCAAGCAAAGCACCCAAGTCACCATTTGCAGTAAGTAGTGCCTTTCAACCTCAAGCCAAAGCACCCAAGCCACCATTTGCAGTAAGCAGCCTTTCAACTTCAAGCAAAGCACCCAAGCCACCATTTGCAGTAAGTAGTGCCTTTCAACTTCAAGCCAAAGCACCCAAGCCACCATTTGCAGTGAGTAGTGCCTTTCAACTTCGAGCAAAACATCCAAGCCACCATTTGCAGTAGGTAGTGCCTTTCAACCTCATGCCACCATTTACAGTAAGTAGTGCCTTTCAAATTCAAGCCAAAGCACCCAAGCCACCACTTGCAGTAAGAAGTGCCTTTCAACTTCAAGCCAATTCACCCGCCACCATTTGCAGTAAGTAGTGCCTTTCAACCTCAAGCCAAAGCACCCAAGCCACCATTTGCCGTAAGTAGTGCCTTTCAACTTCATGCCACCATTTGCAGTAAGTAGTGCCTTTCAACTTCAAGTCAAAGCACCCAAGCCACCATTTAGTAAGAAGTGCCTTTCAACTTCAAGCCAAAGCACCCAAACAACCATTTGCAGGCAGTGCCTTTTTACTTCACACAAACCATATTTTTATTTTCAAACAACATTAAGGGTACTCACAGTTGTGTCGACATTTGTTCAGTGTTATTCAGAGCTCATAGAGACATGATCATTGGTTTCATCCATCTTGCAGAGACTGAGTGAGGCACACCACTTCCTGTTTTCATAGTCCCTCTCCCTCCCTCCAGCAGGTGCAGCAGAGAGAATGGTGATTTTTTTTAAACTGCAAGCCAAAGCCCCCAAGCCACCATTTGCAGTAAGTAGTGCCTTTCAACTTTAAACCAAAGCTCCCAAGCCACCATTTGCAGTAAGAAGTGTCTTTCAACTTCAAGCCAAAGCACCCAAGCCACCGCTTGCAGTAAATAGTGCATTTCAACTTCAAGCAAAGCACCCAACCCACCGTTTGCAGTAAGTAGTGCCTTTCAACCTCAAGCCAAAGTACCCAAGCCACCATTTGCAGTAAGTAGTGCCTTTCAACTTCAAGCAAAGAACCCAAGCCACCAAATGCAATAAGTAGTGACTGTCAACCTCAAGCCAAAACATCCAAGCCACCATTTCCAGTAAGTGTTCAAGAAGGAACTGCAGATGCTGGAAGATCGAAGGTACACAAAAATGCTGGAGAAACTCAGCGGGTGCAGCAGCATCTATGGAGCGAAGGAAATAGGCGATGTTTCGGGCCGAAACCCTTCTTCAGACTGATGGGGGGTGGGGGGGAGAAGGAAGGAAAATGGGAGGAGGAGGAGCCCGAGGGCAGGGGGGTGGGAGGAGACAGCTCGAGGGTTAAGGAAGGGGAGGAGACAGTAAGGGTTAGCTAAACTGGGAGAATTCAACGTTCATGCCAACCGGATGCAAACATCCCAGGCGGAATATGAGGTGCTGTTCCTCCAATTTCCGGTGTTGCTCACTCTGGCAATGGAGGAGACCCAGGACAGAGAGGTCGGATTGGGAATGGGAGGGGGAGTTGAAGTGCTGAGCCACCGGGAGTTCAGGTAGGTTATTGCGGACTGAGCGGAGGTGTTCGGCGAAACGAACGCCCAACCTCCGCATAGTCTCCCCGATGTAAATCAGCTGACATCCAGAGCAGCGGATGCAGTAGATGAGGTTGGAGGAGATACAGGTGAACCTTTGTCGCACCTGGAACAACTGCTTGGGTACTTGAATGGAGTCGAGGGGGGAGATGAAGGGACAGGTGTTGCATTTCTTGCGGTTGCAACGGAAAGTGCCCGGGGAGGGGGTGGTACGGGAGGGAAGGGAAGAATTGACAAGGGAGTTGCGGAGGGAGCGGTCTTTGCGGAAGGCAGACATAGGGGGAGATGGGAAGTTGTGGCGAGTGGTGGGGTCACGTTGGAGGTGGTGGAAATGGCGGAGGATTATTTGTTGTATTTGCCGGCTGGTGGGGTGAAAGGTGAGGACTAGGGGGACTCTGCCCTTGTTGCGAGTGCGGGGATGGGGAGAGAATGCAGTGTTGCGGGGTATGGATGAGACCCTGGTGCGAGCCTCATCTATGGTGGCGGAGGGGAATCCCCGTTCCCTGAAGAACGAGGACATTTCCGATGCCCTGGTGTGGAGCGTCTCATCCTGGGAACAGATGCGGAGTAGGCAGAGGAATTGGGAGTAGGGGATGGAGTCTTTACAAGGGGCAGAGTGGGAAGACGTGTAGTCCAGATAGCCATGTGAGTCAGTTGGTTTGTAGTGTATGTCGGTCAGAAGTCTTTCCCCTGCGATGGAGATGGTGAGGTCAAGGAATGGTAGGGAAGTGTCGGAAATGGTCCAGGTGTATTGGAGTGCCGGATGGAAGTTGGTGGTGAAGTGGATGAAGTCAGTCAGTTGTGTGTGGGTGCAGGAGGTGGCCCCAAAGCAGTCATCAATGTAACGGAGGTAGAGGTCGGGGATGGGGCCCTGGTACGTATTGAACAAGGATTGTTCAACGTACCCGACAAAGAGGCAGGCGTACTGGGGCCCATGCATGTGCCCATAGCTACGCCTTGTGTTTGGAGGGAATGGGAGGAGTCAAACGTAAAGTTGTTGAGGGTGAGGACCAACTCCGCTAGGCGGAGGAGAGTGTCAGTGGCTGGGTATAGGTTGCTCCTCTGGTCGAGGAAGAACCGGAGGGCTTTGAGACCATCCTGGTGGGGGATGGAGGTGTAGAGTGACTGGACATCCATGGTGAAGATGAGGGGGTGTGGGCCTAGAGAGTGGAATGCGCGGAGGCGGTGGAGAGTGTCTGAGGTGTCAAGAACATAGGTGGGAAGGGATTTGACCAAGGGGGATAGTATGGAGTCAAGGTATGTTGAGATGAGTTCGGTGGGGCACGAACAAGCAGAGACAATGGGTCTGCCGGGAGAGCCGGGTTTGTGGATTTTGGGGAGAAGGTAAAAACGGGCCGTGCGGGGCTGGGGAACGATGAGGTTGGAAGCTTGGTCGGGCAGGGCGTGGGAAATGATGAAGTCGGTGATGGTGCTAGATATGGTGGCCTGGTGCTCGTCAGTGGGGTCATGGTCCAAGGGTAAGTAGGAGGAGGTGTCCGACAGTTGGCGCGTGGCCTCAGCTTTGTAGAGATCGACGCGCCAGACTACCACAGCACCTCCCTTGTCGGCTGGTTTGATAACCCAATCTGGGTTTTTGTGGAGTGATTCAATGGCAGTGCGTTCAGGGGGGGAGAGATTAGAGTGAGACAGGGGAGTGGAGAAGTTGAAGCGGTTGACGTCGCGGCGGCAGTTCTGGATAAAGAGTTCCAGAGCCGGGACGTTACGAGAGGGGTTCCACGAGGAGGGGGTGCGTTGGAGACGGGAAAAAGGGTCATCATTGGGGGGCGAGGACTCCTTCCCATGGAAGTGCGCTGTGAGGCGGAGGCGACGGTAGAAGCGCTCCAAGTCATGGTGGGCGCGGAACTCATTGAGATGGGGATGGAGGGGGACAAAGATAAGACCTCTGCTGAGGACAGACCGTTCGGTGTGGGAGAGGGGGAGGTCGGGGGGGATGGTGAACACCCGGCAGGGATGGGAGTTGGGGCCAGAGGAAGGCAGGTGGGTGGACTGGGGACGGGGCGATGTGTAGGGGGGGGGGTTGTGGGTGTTGGAGGGGTGGTGAGTGGTCGGGGGGGGGGGGGGGGGGGGGGGGGTGAGCGGGCTGTAATGTGGGTGGGGAAGAGCGGGGGTGACATAGTTGGAGGGGGATGGGGGAGAGTCAGTGGAACAGCAAGGCTGGGCAGACGGGCACTAGGACCCAGTGGAGTTAAGCCCAGGAGAGTGGGAGTGAGCAACGTGGAGGCTCCAGGCCCAGTGCAGAGTCCAGGCTCCAGGCCCAGTGCAGAGTCCAGGCTCCAGGTAATGCGACGGCTGTGGGTTGCTGGAGGGAGGTGGAGTGGCGCGGGTCACCGGACCTGATGGTCGGAGTCCCGTGGCAGTTGAGTCGAGGTCCGCGGGCGATGCGTGGGAGGTCCCGGTGGGTGGATAGTCGGCGGGGCAGGGCGGCGCAGGTCAGCCATAGCGGTGGGGCGGCGAAATGAGTCGGGTGCGTTGCGGCGGCCATGTTGGGGGAGCCCCGGTCCAGCGACGATGCCTGGTAGGTCGGGTCCGGCGGCGATGTTAGGCGGGCCCAGTGCGGCGGCGATGCTGGGTAGGTCGGTTCCGACGGCGGTGTCCGGTAGGTCGGGTCCGGCGGCGATGTTGGGTAGGTCGGGTCCGGCGGCGATGTTAGGTGGGCCCAGTGCGGCGGCGAAGTAGGGTAGGTCGGGTCCGGCGGCCATGTTGGGTGGGTCGGGTCCGGTGACGGTGCTGGGTAGGCCGGGTCCGGCGGCCATGTTGGGTAGGTCGGGTCCGGCGGCCATGTTGGGTAGGTCGCATCCGGCGGCGATGTCCGGTAGGTCGGGTCCGGCGGCAATGTTAGGCGGGCCCAGTGCGGCGGCGATGTTGGGTAGGTCGGGTCCGGCGGCGATGTTGGGTAGGTCGGGTCCGGCGGCGATGTTAGGCGGGCCCAGTGCGGCGGCGATGTTGGGTAGGTCGGGTCCGGCGGCCATGTTGGGTAGGTCGGGTCCGGCGGCGATGTTGGGTAGGTCGGGTCCGGCGGCGATGTTAGGCGGGCCCAGTGCGGC
This sequence comes from Amblyraja radiata, assembly GCF_010909765.2. Classification (NCBI taxonomy): domain Eukaryota; kingdom Metazoa; phylum Chordata; class Chondrichthyes; order Rajiformes; family Rajidae; genus Amblyraja; species Amblyraja radiata. The sequence goes on from NC_045966.1 coordinate 61,985,647, forward strand.
GGCGATGTTCAGTGGGCCAGGTCCGGCGACGATGCTGGATGGGCCCAGTGCGGCGGCGTTGTCGGATGGGCCCGGTGCGGCGATGAGGCTAGGCGGTCCCGGAGGGCGGCGAGGGTCGGAGGAATCAGCGATGGGGAGGGGGTCCAAGTTACCGTAGTAGCGGCGAGGCTGGGCGTCATCGGTAGGCAGGTGAGGGTCGGCGGCGGCATCGATGTGGATGTCGGTGAAGGCGGCGTCCTGGTGAGTATTGAAGTCGCTCCTCGTGGCAAAGATGGCGTCGCGGGACTCGGGCAGGCGATACAGGCCAGAGTTGGGGCCTGGAGTCTGCCGGTGGTCGAGTCGCGGGGCGTCGGGAGCGGCCTGGAGGCGAGATAATTTAAGGTCCTTGGTGGAGTTAAGGTAGGCCAGGAATTTTTGATTGAAGAGGTGGATCTTCCGGCGGATGAAATATAATTGGGGTCCGTTGCAGGTATGGGTTAGTGAGGCCTGAAGTTCAGGGAGTGTCGATGTGAGGTCCTGCTGGTGCCGGCGCATCGCGACCAGGGTGGATCTCAGTGCCCGGTTGGAGAATTGCTGGGTATGCCGGTGGATAGCCAGTCGGTATCGATGGTCCGGTTGGGGTCCGAACTGGGAGGTAGGGAACTGGAGCTGGAAGCCGTGGGGTATGAGATGGAGGCGCAGGCAGGCCCCGAGGAAGCAAATGTGGCTGTGGTATCGAGTCTGGGTAAGGATGTGGTCGTACAGTTGGAGGGCCGGGGGGATCACAGAGGGTGTGCAGTTAGAGAGGAGGTTGTGAAACTGTCTCCGGAGAGAGGAGGAGAACTTCTTCAAAGTAGGCATACCTTGAGGAGTTAGCGCAGTGGAGTAGACAAAGTGTTCAAGAAGGAACTGCAGATGGTGGAAGATCGAAGGTACACAAAAATGCTGGAGAAACTCAGCGGGTGCAGCAGCATCTATGGAGCGAAGGAAATAGGCGACGTTTCGGGCCGAAACCCTTCTTCAGACTGATGGGGGGTGGGGGGGAGAAGGAAGGAAAAAGGGAGGAGGAGAAACCCAAGGGCGGGGGGATGGGAGGAGACAGCTCGAGGGTTAAGGAAGGGGAGGAGACAGCAAGGGCTAGCAAAACTGGGAGAATTCAACGTTCATGCCAACCGGACGCAAGCAACCCAGGCGGAATATGAGGTGCTGTTCCTCCAATTTCCGGTGTTGCTCACTCTGGCAATGGAGGTGACCCAGGACAGAGAGGTCGGATTGGGAATGGGAGGGGGAGTTGAAGTGCTGAGCCACCGGGAGTTCAGGTAGGTTATTGCGGACTGAGCGGAGGTGTTCGGCGAAACGATCGCCCAACCTCCGCATAGTCTCCCCGATGTAAATCAGCTGACATCTAGAGCAGCGGATGCAGTAGATGAGGTTGGAGGAGATACAGGTGAACCTTTGTCGCACCTGGAACGACTGCTTGGGTCCTTGAATGGAGTCGAGGGGGGAGGTGAAGGGACAGGTGTTGCATTTCTTGCGGTTGCAACTACATGGGACGACAGATGGCACAATGGGCTAAGTGTTCGGCTGGCGACCGGAAGGTAGCCGGTTCGAATCCCGCTTGGAGTGCATACTGTCGTTGTGTCCTTGGGCAAGACACTTCACCCACCTTTGCCTGTGTGTGAATGTGTGTGAGTGATTGGTGGTGGTCGGAGGGGCCGTAGGCGCATAATGGCAGCCACGCTTCCGTCAGTCTGCCCCAGGGCAGCTGTGGTTACAGAAGTAGCTTACCACCACCGAGTGTGACTGAGGAGTGAATGAATCATGCGATGTAAAGCGCCTTGGGTATTAGAAAGGCGCTATATAAATCCCATCCATTATTATTATTATTACATTTCCAGTAAGTAGTGCCTTTCAACTTTAAACCAAAGCTCCCAAGCCACCTTTTGCAGTAAATAGTGCATTTCAACTTCAAGCCAAAACACCCAAGCCATCATTTGCAGTAAGTAGTGCCTTTCAATTTCAAGCCAAAGCACCCAAGCCATCATTTGCAGTAAGTAATGTCTTTCAACTTCAAGCAAAGCACCCAAGCCACCATTTGCAGTAAGTAGTGCCTTTTAACCTCAAGCCAAAGCACCCAAGCCACCATTTGCAGTAAGCAGTGCATTTCAACTTCAAGCCAAAGCACCCAAGCCACCATTTGCAGTAAGTGGTGCCTTTCAACTTCTAGCAAAGCACCCAAGCCACAATTTGCAGTAAGTAGTTCCTTTCAACTTCAAGCCAAAGCACCCAAGCCACCATTTGCAGTAAGTAGTGCCTTTCAACTTCAAGCCAAAGCACCCAAGCCACCATTTGCAGTAAGTAGTGCCTTTCAACTTCAAGCAAAGCACCCAAGCCACCATTTACAGTAAGTAGTGTCTTTCAACTTCAAGCCAAAGCACCCAAACAACCATTTAGAGGCAGTGCCTTTTTATTCACACAAACCATATTTTCATTTTCATACAACATTAAGTGTGCTCACAGTTGTGTAGACATTTGTTCAGTGTTATTCAGAGTTCATAGAGACGTGACCCTTGGCTTCATCCATTTTGCAGAGACTGAGTGAGGCGCACCACTTCCTGGTTTTATAGTCCCTCCCCCTCTCTCCAGCAGGTGCAGCAGAGAGAATGGTGATTTTTTTAAACTGCAAGCCAAAGCTCCCAAGCCACTATTTGCAGTAAGTAGTGCCTTTCAACTTTAAACCAAAGCTCCCAAGCCACTATTTGCAGTAAATAGTGCCCTTCAACTTTAAACCAAAGCTCCCAAGCCACCATTTGCAGTAAATAGTACAATTCAACTTCAAGCCAAGGCACCCAAGCCATCATTTGCAGTAAGTAGTGCCTTTCAACTTCAAGCAAAGCACCCAAGCCACCATTTGCCGTAAGTAGTGCCTTTCAACCTCAAGCCAAAGCGTCCAAGCCACCATTTGCAGTAAGTAGTGCCTTTCAACCTCAAGCCAAAGTACCCAAGCCACCATTTGCAGTAAGTACTGCCTTTCAACTCCATGCCACCATTTGCAGTAAGTAGTGCCTTTCAACTTCAAGCCAAATCACCCGCTACCATTTGCAGTAAGTAGTGCCTTTCAACTTCAAGCCAAAGCACCCAAGCCACCATGTGCAGTAAGTAGTGCCTTTCAACTTCAAGCCAAAGCACCCAAGCTACCATTTGCAGTAAGTAGTGCCTTTCAACCTCATGCCACCATTTGCAGTAAGTAGTGCCTTTCAACTTCAAGCCAAAGCACCCAAGCCACCATGTGCAGTAAGTAGTGCCTTTCAACTTCAAGCCAATCACCCGCCACCATTTGCAGTAAGTAGTGCCTTTCAACTTTAAACCAAAGCTCCCAAGCCACTATTTGCAGTAAATAGTGCCTTTCAACTTTAAACCAAAGCTCCCAAGCCACCATTTGCAGTAAATAGTGCAATTCAAATTCAAGCCAAGGCACCCAAGCCATCATTTGTAGTAAGTAGTGCCTTTCAACTTCAAGCAAAGCACCCAAGCCACCATTTTGTATTGTATTGTATTGTATTCAAATTTATTGTCATTGTCTCAGTTAGAGACAACGAAATGAATTTCCCTTACAGGCAGTATCATAAAAATAAAAATAAATAAATAATAATAAATAATAAAACATATTAAAAATAAAATAGAATTTAAAAAAAAGCACAAACACTGAAAGTCCACGACACAACATAACACAGTGGCACCAAGGTGAGGAAGGCACCATAGTCCAGCCAGCCTCCCCTCCGTTCTTCCCAGATGTTCACTCGTGGTCGAGGCCTTCCTAGCACCCGCAGTCGCCGCCCCGGGTGGCCCGATGTTCAGGCCCTCACGCCGGGCTAGTGGAACGCCGACGCCGAACCCCGACGGTGAAGCAGCCCAGACCTCCTGATCAGCCGCCTCCCACAGCCGGAGTCCGCAGCTCCCGAGTCGGGCAGAGTTTGCAGTAAGTAGTGCCTTTCAACCTCAAGCCAAAGCACCCAAGCCACCATTTGCAGTAAGTAGTGCCTTTCAACCTCAAGCCAAAGTACCCAAGCCACCATTTGCAGTAAGTAGTTCCTTTCAACTTCAAGCAAAGCACCCAAGCCACCATTTGCAGTAAGTAGTGTCTTTCAACTTCAAGCCAAAGCACTCAAGCCACCATTTGCAGTAAGTAGTGCCTTTAAACTTCAAGCCAAAGCACCCAAGCCAACATTTGCAGTAAGTAGTGCCTTTCAACCTCATGCCACCATTTGCAGTAAGTAGTGCCTTTCAACTTCAAGCCAAATCACCCGCTACCATTTGCAATAAGTAGTGCCTTTCAACTTCAAGCCAAAGCACCCAGGCCACCATGAGCAGTAAGTAGTGCCTTTCAACTTCAAGCCAATCACCCGCCACCATTTGCAGTAAGTAGTGCCTTTCAACTTCAAGCCAAAGCTCCCAAGCCACCATTTGCAGTGAGTAGTGCCTTTCAACTACAAGCCAAAGCTCCCAATCCACCATTTGCAGTAAGTAGTGCCTTTAAACATTAAACTAAAGCTTCAAGCCACCATTTGCAGTAAGTAGTGCCTTTCAACTTCAAGTCAAAGCACCCAAGCCACCATTTGTAGTAAGTAGTGCCTTTCAACTTCAAGCCACAGCACCCAAACAACCATTTGCAGGCTGTGCCTTTTTGCTTCAAACAACCCATATTTTCATTTTCAAACCACATTAAGGGTACTCACAGTTGTGTCGACATTTGTTCAGTGTTATTCAGAGCTCATAGAGACGTGAGCCTTGGCTTCATCCATCTTGCAGAGACTGAGTGAGGCACACCACTTCCTGGTTTTATTGTCCCTCCCCGTCCCTCCAGCAGGGGCAGCAGAGAGAATGGTGAATTTAAAAAAAACATTAATATCTCTCTGATTTTTCATCGATGGGAAAACCTTCTGCACCCGTAAGGCGGAGAGGGGCTCTGAGCGAGGTGGCCAAAAATGATGGCCGTAGGTGGCGGCGTTCTGTCAGAAATCGCAGCACAGTGGGCCAAAAGCGGTCAAGATCAGAGATTTTGTAATATAGATAATCTAACACCTGCACTTCCTTGTTTCTACAGAGATGAATTGTAAATTCATTAATCATAAATATTGACGTTTATATTACATTCCACACAGTTGACTTTATTCTCCCCTAGTTACGAGCGTCACATCGATTCACCAAGATGATTTTTAAATTTTTAGTAAATATCTACTTATTCTTATCTTCTTAATTACTGTTGCTCAGTTAAGTGGAGAATACTAGCAGGATAATGTTAATGTGCGGGGATCGCTGGCCGGAACTGACTCGAAGGGCCGAAGGGCCTGTTTCCACGCTGTAGCTCTACAATTAAAAATCCTAAAAAATATATGGCGCATAAGCAGACAGAAGGGATTAGTTTAATGTTTCATCATGTTCAACACGGGCCTGTTCTTGTGCTGGACTGTTCTACATGACCCTGGCATACCATGCAACTGGGATGATATAATGCAGTGCAATTTACAAAATTGTGAGGCGGGAGCATAGCAAGCTATTCATGCATGATATCACATTAGTATAAAACCGATACATTCATGGCATCAAATTTACTTCCTCCCTAAAATCCATCAGATTACTAAGTATTGAGCAGCTTCCTGAAAAAAACCACTGAGTTATTACAGTGAATTAAATAGGATTCTTATTCCATCTCATGTACTTTTCCACATTACTAACAACCTTGAGAATTTCTTATTTTCCTGGAGGAATGCAAGAAATTAGATGTAATAACCACAGAAATTATAATTGTAAAATTACCGTTATTAAGCAAATGAATTTGGCATATATGCATAATTCCAAAAACTGTGATATCCTGTTGTTACATGCTGTCTCAGGAGTTATTTTCATTATGATACAATTACAGCTTTGAAGAAAAACCAATAATATTTAATGGAAAAATTTACTACAGTTCTTATTCAGATGGACTTTCACTGTAACACCCTGAGCTTAATACAAAATGAAATACATTAATGCTTTCATTATGCAGTAGCAATAAAGATCAGGCCTATAGTAAACTGGAGTGTTTCCATGCAAATTGAAAAAAATCACAACATTTATAATTTCAAATATTAAATAATCATTGGCATAAAAACATTCAATAGAGGATAATGGAACTTTAACATTAGTACTTACAAACGGAATGCACAGCAATGGTTTTCTTTAACTTAAATCAATCAAAATTCATTTTTAATCAGACTAGATCATGTTTGCAATCTTTTCCAGGTAAAAATGTGCAGTTGCAATATTGAGGCAGTTACATTAGTGCTGACCTGTTGGTGCACAACATTGGATGGGCTGCGTATGGAGTATTGTGTACAGATCTGGTCACCCCATTTCACAAAGGATATGGAGGCTTTGGAGAGGGTGCAGAGGAGGGTTTGTCAGAATTCTGAAGGTAGACACTAAATGCTGAAGTAACTCAGCGGGACAGGCAGCCTCTCTGGAGAGAAGGAATGGGTGACGTTTCGGGTCGAGACCCTTCTTCAGACACGTCAGAATGCTGCCTTAGAGGGTTTCAGCTAGAAGGAGAGGTTGGATAGACTTGGAATGCAGGTTGAGGGGAGATTTGATAGAAGAAGTATGGAGGATCATTGAATTCCCAATGATTTGCCGGGTCCTGTAGTAGCGATTAAATATTTGTATTTGGACACACTGGTTATATAGCGTCAGACCAAAGCTTCAAAATATCTGAAGACCTTAAATAAAGCTGAACGTATCACCCGGCACTATTATGTGGTCGGCGTGCTGGATCAGGAGACGGTCGGTCGCATGATCCCTTACCTACGCATGCCGCCGGCTGAGGACAATTACGAGGGCCTCAAAGCTTTTCTCCTGCGTACTCTCGGGCTCAGCCGCCGTGCTTGAGCAGCACAGCTCATATACATGGGCGGTCTCGGCGATCGCGAGCCGTCGTTGCTTACTCTGATGGACGGTCATCAGCCCTGTTTCCTGTTTGAACATGCCTTTATGGAGCAGGTGCCGGACGACATCCGCCTGCTCCTCGCGGGTGAGAATTTTGAAGACCTCCTGCAGCTAGCGGAGCGTGTGGATAAGCTGCAGCAGTCCAAGCAGCAGGGTGGCGGTTCGCTCGATCGGGTGTCGGCAGCAACCTGGAAGGCCCAGCAACCAGGCCTTGTATCCACCGGGAGTTCAGCTACGCCGCCGGTCCCGGGTGAAGCCGGTAAAGGGAAGTATTGTTACTACCAACAACGCAAGGTTTTTCAGGCGAGTGCCCTCGAGCTTGAAGGTCGAAGACAGTCGCTGAAAAGTCGCGTTAGTGGGACAGGCCCGGTTTGAATGGACAAGTTGCCGTGGATTTTGCTGGGGATTCGTACCGCCCCGAATGAGGATTTGGCTTCTTCCTCTGGGGAATTGTTTTTGGTTCTCCGCTTATGCATCCGGGGGATTTCGTCCTGGTGGTTGCAGAAGTCGCCCTCGTCTGTGTCCGTTTGCACAGTCCGTTTGTGGGAGAAGGTGGGCAGGCTTTCTCCTGTCCCAACATCTCACCATGGGGTGGTTCATTCCCATGTTCCCCCTGCTCTACACAACTGTTTGTCTGTGTTCCTGCGCTGTGACGCTCACCAGTCGCCGCTGCAGCTTCCGTGCGAGGGTCCTTTCCGGGTGTTGCAGCACGGACTTAACAGTTTTGTCCTGGACTTGGGGGGGTCAGCACGAGACTGTGTCAGTGGCTCGCCTGAAGACGACCCATTTGGACATTAGTGAACCAGTGCAGGTGGCCCAGCCTCGTCGTTGGGGTCGTCCGCAGTCCCGGCCGCTTCTGGTTTCGCCTTTACCGGTTGTGTCTCCTGTGCAGGGGGATGTGCGTACAAGGTCCGGCCACCTTGTTCATCTACCGTTTCGTTTTTGTGCCTTTGATTCTGGGGTGGGGGGGTGTTGTGGTGCCACCCGGTGGTTAGGCCACTTATTGGGCAAACCCTCGGCCCTATTACTGGCAGGGTCACGTGGCTAGGTTTGGCGGGATGGCCTAGGGGTGTATATATATATATATATATATATAACTGGGAAAACGCTCTCCAGTCGCGTCTGAGCTGTTCTTTGTTTAACTCAATAAAATTCACTTTGTTTCACATGTGTCTCGCTATAAATTTTGAGTTCACAATCTCTTATTTAGCACTGTGTTCAGCAGACCTGTTCTCAAGCAGTTATCGGCTTTTTCAATAAACTAATCACATCAATTCTAAATTAACGTCATCAATTCTCTGCAAGCCCTGACAATCCCCCCTTTGTTTCTTTGATCACTACCAGAGAGAATGAATCACCTGAATAAGGAATTTAAGGAAATGTAGAACAAGCACACATCATTGGATCTCTTTAATGATCTCCATAATTTAGATTCACCTTCCAATAAGCATGATGGATAAGGCTTAATAAAGTTAAGTTTCTCTCAGCACTTTGTGGATGAGAGGAGTGGTAGCTAGAGGCCTGACAGGATCCAAGGTTAGTTGGGGCTTCCACCATTTGTTTGAAACAATACTTAAGATTGTTAATACTTGAACAATACTTAAAATCTTCAGCACTTCTTCAGAACTTAAAAGTGTCTGAAGAAGGGTCTCAACCCGAAATGTCACCGATTCCTTCCATCACTGGTAAGGTCACCTTCAGCTTTTTGCAAGTCTCAGGTTCCTGGCTGTCATCACCGGTGGTCACACAAAACGAGTATGACTGTCCTCTCCTCTCCATGGGTCGTCTACTTGTGGGTCTACAGATGTCTGTAGAGGCCGATCCGCGATCCACACATCTTGGTGCAACGTGGGCAGTGGAGACAGGCGGTGGTTGGTAGTTGTCGAGCCCCCTTCTCTCTCTCCTTACGGTGCTTTCGCTTTGTCTCTGTGACACAACGTAGTTCCATTTCGTGACGTGCAGCTCCTTCCGGCACGGATTTCCTCCAGGAGCGCCTGTCCAGTGCAATGTGCTCCCAGATGTGATGTGGAATTTCTTCAGACTGTTCTTGATGTTGTCCGTGAAGTGTTTCTTTGGCCTGCCGGGGGCTCGCCGACCTTCCTTCAATTGAGAGTACAGGATCTGTTTAGGGAGATGTGTGTTGGACATGTGGATGACATGGCCAGTCCATCGAAGTTGGTGCTGCATTATTGTGGTGGTGATGCTGGTTGTGTAGGCTTCCTCCAAAACGCTGGTGTTGGAGCGTTTGCCCACCCAGTTGATCCTAAGAATCTTTCGTAAGGATCTTTGATGGCATTGTTCCAAGGCTCTCAGGTGCCTGCTGTAGGTGGTCCATGACTCGGCTCCATACAACAGGGTGGTGAGGACAACGGCTCTGTCGACCAGATGTTTTGTTTGAGCCCAGTCTTCAAAAACTCTTTTTTCTGAGTCTGGCGTAGGCTTCGCTGGCACAATTCAGGCAATGGTTGGCCTCAGAGTCAATGTCAGCTTTTGAGGAAAGAATGCTGCCAAGATAGGGGAAATGTACAACGTTTTCAAGAGTGGTGCTTGGGCTGGGTAGACAGCTGGTTGGGTGGAGGTTGATATAGGTCCTGGGTCTTCTTGATATTTAAGACTAGGCCCATGGCTCTGTATGTCTTGACAAAGGCATTAAGGATGCCCTGCAGGCAGGGCCGGATTTACGTATAAGCCTTACAAGCTTAAGCTCAGGGCCTTGAGATCTAGGGGGCCTCGCAGAGCCGGATTTACCACTGGGCTTCATAGGCTGAAACCTAGGGTCTCGAAATCTAGGCGGCCTCTGGCCAAGGCAGGACACCTGCCGTTCAACTCTGGGTGGCCCCCCTCTCTATCTCTCCCTGTCAATCTCCGTCTCCGCCCCGCCATCCGTGTCTGGGCCGCTGGGTCTCCGCTCTCCGCTCGCTCCTCATCCGCCGGCATGGCAGGCCGCCTTGCACTGCTACGGCCTGCTCATCCTCCCCCCTGCACATCATAGACGGCCCTGCGCATGCGCACAGCCACGGCCTGCACATCCTCCCCCCTGCACATGGCACAACCACAGCTAGCACATCATAGACGGCCCTGCGCATGCGCACTGCTACGGCCTGCACATCCTCCCCCCTGCACATGGCACAACCACGGCTAGCACATCATAGACGGCCCTGCGCATGCGCACAGCCACGGCAACTAGTCGGCGTTGGGCACTTTCTCCCTCGCTTTGAATTGTGGGAGATCTGGCCGCCATTGCTGTCCAGTCACCGCCTCGCCACGACCGCTGAAAACATAGATACATAGAAACATAGAAAATAGGTGCAGGAGTAGGCCATTCGGCCCTTTGAGCCTGCACCGCCATTCAATATGATCATGGCTGATCATCCAACTCAGTATACCATCCCTGCCTTCTCTCCATACCCCCTGATCCCTTTAGCCACAAGGGCCACAAAACCAACGCAGAATCACTCCCTGACCCTGGATCTGGAGTAACTCCCTGGAGTAACTCTTGCTTCTGGTTTCCTGGTCCTCCATAAATATTCTAAATGGAATTAAAACTGGAGGTGGTGGAGTGTTGAACAATAACAGCCTATTGCATTTAATCTGTTTATTTATTGTGTATATATATGGTCTATGGTGTATAAACACACTGAACTTTTATCTTCTGTTCTGTATTATGTTTACATATTCTGTTGTGCTGCAGCAAGCAAGAATTTCATTGTCCTATCTGGGACACATACCAATAAAACTCTCTTGACTCTTGACTTGGACTTAAGCAAAAAAGGGTTCTTGGGGAAAAAAAGAGGTACCTTACATTTAGTTGCGTCTGGTTGGGTAACTATGGTAGGGTAAAGACGATTCCATGCTTTAATTGTGCGGGGGAACTCCATGGAGCAGCCAGCAACTGGATAGAATAAAATTGGGTGACGTTTTCGGGTAGTGACCCTTCTTTAGACTCCCTCTGGTTTTAGTGTTTTTAGTTTAATTTAAAGATACAGAGTGGAAACAGGCCCTTCAGCCCACCGTGTCCACACCGACTACTGATCACCCGTACACTAGTTCTATCCCACACATTAGCGGAGTAAGTCAAGAGTCAAGAGTGTTTTATTCTCTCACGTCCCAGTTAGAACAATGAAATCCTCACTTGCAGCAGCACAACAGAATATGTAAACATAGTAATCTGTAAACAATGTTATAAACGAGAAAACAAAATGGTGTATATTTATTTGTGAATATATAACTATATAAATATACTAGACCAAGTGCAGACCCGTTGGGTCTGTTCCCCCAACGTGCAGTTGTGTGGGGGGGGGGGAGGCGGCATGCAGCGTCACACACTAACTATCCCCCGCCCCCCCCCCCCCCGCACTCACGCTAATTATATTGATATTGTATTAATATTATTAATTTGCTCCTTTTACCCCATAACCACCCTATCTACTGACGCATAGCCCCCAACTTGCAGTCACATCTAGAGAGGGGGGGGGGCGGCCGGGGGTAGAGAGTGAGGGCAGAGAGAGAAGGGGCAGAGAGAGAGACAGGA
>NC_045966.1:61997337-62060405 GCF_010909765.2 Amblyraja radiata
TTGCAGGCAGTGCTTTTTTACTTCAAACTAACTCTATTTTCATTTGCACACCAAATTAAGGGTACTCACAGTGCTGTTGATATTTGTTCAGTCATTCAGACCTCAGAGTGACAGAGACTAATTGACAGAGCTCCAGCTAGCAGAGACTAATTGAGGCACACCACTTCCCCTGCCTCCAGCGGGGGCAGCAGAGAGAATGGGGAATTTTGTTAAAACATTAATATCTCTGTCATATTTCATCAACGGGAAAAATCCTCCGCACACACGTGGCGGAGGGGGGCTCTGAGTGAGGTGGCCAAAAATGACGGCCGTAGGTGGCGGCGTTCTCTCGGAAATCGCAGCACAGATGGCCAAAACCGGTCAAGAACAGAGTTTTAGTAATATAGATGTGTGTGTGTGTGTGTGTGTGTGTGTGTGTGTATAATATATATAGCCACACACACATACAAACACACACACACACACACACACACACAATTTCCCTCCTAGGATTAATAAAGTTCTATCGTATAGTATCATGTGTGTAGGAAGGAACTGCAGATGCTGGTTTAAACTGAAGATAGATGCAAAAAGCTGGAGTAACTCAACAGGTCAGACAGAATCTCTGCACAAAAGGAAAATATTATGTTTTGGGTTGGGTCTGAAATAGGTTCCTGCACACCTTTGGAATGTGGAAGGAAACGAGCACCCGGAGAAAAACCATGCGATCAAAGGGAAAAGGAGCAAACTCTATACAGACAGCACCCATATTCAGGATCAATTCTGGGTCTCGGGCACTTTTAGGCAGCAACTTTATGGCCGATGTACTGTCCCATAGTCTTGAACTTAATTAAAATATACAGTAGCTGTAAAGGGGGACATAGCGTCACTTGGAGATTTAAAACTGAAAATGGATATTTTCATTTTTTTAGTAACCAAAGTTATCAACGTATAATTTTTTGTGTGTTGGAAAACAAAATATAATGGCACAGCTGGTAGACTTGCTGCCTCACATGCCAGAGATCTGTGTTCGATCCTGTTCTTGGGCACTGTCTGTGTTGAATTTGCACATTCTCCCTGCAAGCATGTGGTTTCCTCACACATCCCAAAGAGTGCATTGGCTTTTGTAAGTTTAACTTGTCTCTGTAAAATTGCCCTAATGTGTAGGGAGTGGGTGAGGAAAGTGGGGATAACAGAACTTGTGTGAATGGGTAGACAAAAATGCTGGAGAAACTCAGGGGTGATGGCAGATCTATGGAGCGAAGGAAATAGGCGATGTTTTGGGTCGAGACCCTTCTTCAGACTGATGTGAGGGTGGGGGGGACGGGAAGAAGAAAGGAATAGGCGGAGACAGTGGGCTGAGGGAGAGCTGGGAAGGGGAGGAGAAAGCAGGGATTACCTGAAATGGAAGAAATCAATGTTAATACCGCTGGGGTGTAAACTGCCCAAGCGAAATATGAGGTACTGCTCCTCTAATTTACTCTGACCATGGAAGAGGCCCAGGACAGAAAGGTCAGATTTGGAATGGGAGGGGGAGTTGAAGTACTGAGCCATCGGGAGATCAGGTTGGTTATTGTGGACCGAGCGGAGGTGTTCGGCGAAGCGATCGCCAAGTCTACGCTTGGTCTCACCGATGTTGGGCAGCTGACATCTAGAGCAGTGGATGTAATAGATGAGGCTGGAGGAGGTGCAGGTGAACATCTGCTGCACCTGGAAAGGCTGCTTGGGTCCTTGAATGGTGTCAAGGGGGGAGGTAAAGTGACAAGTGCAGCATTTCCTGCGGTTGCAAGGGAAAGTGCCAGGTGGGAAGGGACGAATTGACCAGGAGTTACGGAGGAACGATCTCTGCGGAAAGCCAACAGTGGAGGAGATGGGAAGATGTGGCCAGTGGTGGGATCCCATTGGTAGACAAACAGCTGGAGAAAATCAGCGGGTAAGGCAGCATCTATGGAGCGAAGAAATAGACGTTTTGGGTCGAGACCCTTCTTCAGATTGATATCGGGGGAGGAACATGAAAAAGAAAGGAAGAGGCGGAGACAGTAGGCTGTGAGAGAGCTGGGAATGGGAGGGGAAGGAGGGAGAAAGCAAGAACTACCTGAAATTGGAGAAGCCAATGTTCGTACCACTGGGGTGTAAACTACCCAAGCAAATATGAAGTGCTGCTCCTCCAATATGCGGTGGGCCTCACTCTGGCCATGGAGGAGGCCCAGGCCAGAAAGGTCAGGTTTGGAATGGGAGGGGGAGTTGAATTGTTGAGCCACCGGGAGATCAGGTTGGTTATTGCGAACTGAGTGGAGGTGCTGTGCGAAGCGATACCCAAGCCTGTGCTTGGTCTCACTGAAGTTGATCATACACTGAATAATCCACCCACATTTTTGTTTGGAAGTGGAAAGAAATAATGGAAATTGCATTCATTGCAACGAGAAAAAAGAGTTGAGATACTGTATTATAATTTTGCTGCATGTCATTGTGGTATAAGAGCTAAATAGGGCTCTTAAAAATAGCAGAGTCAGGGGATATGGGGAGAAGGCAGGAACGGGGTACTGATTGGGGATGATCAGCCATGATCACATTGAATGGTGGTGCTGGCTCGAAGGGCCAAATGACCTACTCCTGCACCTATTGTCTATTGTCTATGGTCTATATCATGTCTTGATTGGTGCATATGTTTAGTTTGTGACTTTATTTGAAGCAGAAATAATATGTGAACGCTTCATTGAGCATTATTCCGACTGGTAACTACACACTTCGTCCAAGCACATTATCGCATGCGTCATGCAAGCCGTCTTAAATGACCACCTGAACTGTCATTTGTCAACTTAAAAAGCTGCCAAGGTTGCCCGGCTGACAACAGAGAAAAAAAATTAAGTGAGAGCCCTGCAAGGTGTATAATATTTTTGACACTGTCATAGGCCTTTCTTACATACGCTGTCACAACGCACTGTAGTCTCTAAACAACCCTTCAGTGATTTTCCTTGCCCTCCATTTCAAAAGAATAGTGTTTTAAGCCAATAACTCGACACTAGCACTGGCAATAAATAAATACATTTAAAAAACGCAGCTTTCCAGCCCCTTATCTCATTGGCCACGCTCGGCTGCAAATCGGTGTCAATCTGGAGGTCCATCTCCCTCTAGGGTGGGGGATTGGGAGGGGCCTCACAAATGGAACAGTTTAGGGCCTCTCTTCATCTAAATCCGGCCCTGCATCTAATCTATTTCCTCTTTGTTATGAACATAGTGACAGAGAACAGCTTGTGAACTCAAAGCTACAACCTAGATGGTATAGTGAACAATAATCCCTTCAGTGGTACGAAGGTGCTATATATATCCTGGGCACCTTTTATAGATAAGGAAACCTGTCTTTCAGCAGTGTGTGAAAAGCTGGACTAACTCAGTGGGACAGGCAGCATCACTGTGGAGAAGGAATGGGTGACCTTTCAGGCGAGACCCTTCTTCAGACTGGTTAGGGATAAGGGAAACGAAAGATATTTCAGCAGTGTGTTCTGTGTGAAAGTTGTTAGTTGAATGTCCAGTGTCTATCGTCTGTAAGTTTTGTTCAATCTTTAGTTTTTTAGTTGTAATTGCATACCTTTTTTCTTGCTAGTTAGGATATGTTCAGTTTTAGTGGAGGTCTGCAGATATGTTAATGCTTTGCTCTGATGCCGTATAACCAGGGTGCCTAAATAAAGTTTTAAACGTATAAACGTTGGCAATCATTGAGAATTCAGTGATCCTACCATCTTGGCATTGTTGGCATGATCGCCGGAGGTATATTTTGAGAACACCAGACACTGCACCTACACATGGGGTAAGGGCTCCTCTTTATTAAAAGTCCTCAGTCGCTATCCGCCGCAGTGTGACTCCACACTATCTCAAAAGCATCTCCAGTTGAGTAGCTGGCTTGAGGTCAACGACTTGCGACCCCAGTAGGTTCAAGGTCCAAAACAACTGCGTGGATGATCCGGAAAGCTTATCCACACAGTAAATAGATTCACGACTCAAAACCCCATAAAACTTTTACAGCAATATCATGGCAAGTGAAGGAAATGAGCAATTGGCTACGGCGGTGAAGGGTAGTTGCTTCCAAGATGGTGCCCAACACAGGCGACTATTTGTGTGTTAGCCTCAAAGCAGATCTACAAACTCAAATTACAATCGCTCCACACTCTTAAATCTCTATTCCTACAGCAACATTTCTTATTCCCTTATCATGTATCTATACACTGTAAATGGACAGATTGTAATCATGTATTGTCATTCTGCTGACTGGTGCCCACAACAAAAAGTTGTTCACTGTACCTCAATACAAGTGACAATAAACTAAACTGAACTGAACTGGATGGGCCCTGGCGAATGATAGTGGGATTGTTGACGTATTAAAAGAGTTGGTTCGAACAACAAATTGACCTGTAAAAGACCTGTATCAAAGTTGAATAATACTATGGCACCTCCAAAGGTCAATGGAAGATATTAACTGAGTGTGGGGGGGGGACCACTCACTTAAAGAATAAAGACAGAGATAGATGATTCTTAGGGTTGAGCCAAGTTTGCCAACAGCAGGCTGTTATGGAACAATCGCAGCATAACCATGAGTTGACAAATGTGGGGAATCAGATTAATGCCTCTATGAACAGCTACAAAAAGCAAAAGCTGACAATGAAAAGCTCAAGAGAAAATTGGCCTCTACCCTAAACTGCAGGCATTAGAACGAGAACAGCATAGGGTCCATTACGCTGCGGCAGGTGTCATACCACAGTGGCGAGGCGGTAGAGTTGCTGCTTAACAGTGGCCGAGAACCAGGTTCGATCCTGACTACGGGTGCTGTCTGTATGGAGTTTGTACGTTCTCCTCGTGACCTGCGTGGGTTTTCTCCGGGTGCTCCGGTTTCCACCCACACTCCAAAGACGTACAGGTTTGTAAGTTAATTGGCTTCTATAAAATTGTAAATTATATCTTTAGGGTGTGTAGAATAGTGTTAATGTGCAGGGATCCCTGGTCGGTGCAGACCCGGTGTTTCTGCCCTGTGCTTCTAAACTAAAAACTAGTGAGGATAGTGAAAATTAGACTGATGAAGACCTACCCCTTGCGTGATTTGCCCCGTTGAAACTAGAGCACACTAAGCTTAGAAAAGAAAAGGGCACCAAGATGGATGGAAGCTCGTCCTCTATGGCCCAATATGCTGCCACATGTTGTATGTTGCAGCCGACCTTGATACAGTCGACAAATGGCTCAAAGAACTCCCTCACCCTAAAAAAGAAGGGATTAAAACATAGAACAGCTTAATCAGCTGAAGGGTATTTAGCATTGTGAAATAATTTAAGCAGCTGTCAAGGCTTAAAGCTTAAGGAACAACAACAACTGCTCAGTGCATCAGAGGCTAGATGTTCCACACCCTCACTCTGGCTGCACCTGTATTGGAACTTAGACAACACTGGGGTGACGGGGTGTACTATATGTGAGTGCGAGGCTGGGCAGCCAAGGTGTTGACCTGCTCCTGATTACAGGGGCTGAATTAATCTGTTGAACTCTATGATATGGAAACGCCTTACCTTACGACCAGCAGTGTCAATATGTTTACGGGGTTGGCAGGAATAGACTAGTTCATAAATCACAGGAGCAGAATTAGGCCATTCGGTCCATCAAGTTTAGTTTAGTTAAGTTTATTGATACAGTACGGAAAAACCCACCAAGTCCGCACCGACCAGCGATCCCCACACATTAACACGATCCTACACTCCCTAAAGCCAAATTTTTTATTTTTTTTAAAATATTTTATTTATTAGAAGTGAGTACAATGCATTGATACAAAAACGATGTTAACATTTTACATTCTCTGTACAACTTCCCTTTTTTTTTAAAGAGAGAAGTGAGAAAGGAGAGAAGAAAAAGAGGTTGTGAAAAGTGAAGAATAAATTAGTGAGTGTGGGTGAAAAACCAATAAAGAGAAAGTGAAAGAGAAGGAATAAGTGAAGAAGGAAAGCAGGAGGGAGATTATTCTATTGCCACAGTGAGATGATTTGTTTTTTAATATTCTAAATCATCTTTCACCCATACCTGAAACTGTTGGTTTTCATGATACTATGTCACCACATGAATCCAAGAAATCAATAAATGGGGACCAACTCATTAAGAATAGGTGTTCAAAAGGGAACTGCAGATGCTGGAATATCGAAGGTACACAAAATTGCTGGAGAAACGTCGCCTATTTCCTTCGCTCCATAGATGCTGCTGCACCCGCTGAGTTCCTCCAGCAATTTTGTGTACCTTCATTAAGAATAGGTCTTGTTTGTCTATTAGGAGGAGTCTCATTTCTTCCAAATGTGCTGTGTCCAGCATATTACTGATCCACATTTTAAATGTTGGTATATTAGCATTTTTCCAAAATTTAAGTATGTTTTTTTGCAGTTATTAACCCATAATTGAAAAATGATTTTTGGTGTGTATTTAATTTGTTCCCATCTCCACTTATTCCAAATATAATCATTTCAGTATTACGTTCCATTTTTGTCTTAAATAGCTTTGAGCCAAATTTTAAAATATTTATATCAAGCCAATTAACCTACAAACCTGGACGTCTTTGAAGTGTGGGAGGAAACCGAAGATTTCAGATAAAACCCACGCAGGTCACGGGGAGAACGTACAAACTCTGTAGAGACAGCATCCGTAGTCATGATCAAACCCGGGTCTCTGGTGCTGTAAGGCAGCACCTCTACTGCTATGCCAACGCGCCACCCTACTCTCGCACGGAATCTACCCTGCCATTCAATCATGGCCGACATATCTTTCCCTCTCTACCCCATGCTCCTGCCTTCTCCTACCTGTTAACCCAATAATCCCTGGGTGATAATGCCTACGCCTTTATTCTTACTACCAAAATGCATAACTGCACATTTTCCTACACTGTATTCCATCTACAGGTTTGCTCACTCTCCCAACCTGTCCAAGTCCTTCCGCAGAGTTCCTGCGTTCTCTACATTATCTGCCCTTCCACCTAATTTCGTATCATCCGCAAACTTGGCCACAAAGCCTTCAATTCCCTCATCCAAATCTTTGATGTACCACGTGAAATTCAGTGGTCCCAGCACTGACCCCTGCAGAACACCACTGGTCACTGACAGCCATTCAGCCACCCTTCTATCCCTTTAATACCATGGGCTCTCATCTTCTTTATCAGCCTTACCTGCAGCACCATATCAAAGGACTATCACAGGCACAGTGGCACAGCTGTAGAGTTGCTGCCTCACGGCCCCAGAGAGACAAGTTGGATCCTGAATATGGTTGCTATCTATATGGAATTTACATGTTCTCCCTGTGACTACATGGGTTTTCTCTGGGTGATCCGGTTTTCTCCCAAATTCCAAAGGTGTGCCGGTTGGTAGGTTAATTAAAGGCTGATAAGATTGTAAATAGTCCCTAGTGTGTAGTATAGTGTTAGTGTACAGGTTGGTTGACGTGGACTCGGTGGGCCGAAGGGCCTGATTCAGTGCTGTGTCTCTCAGATAAACTAAAAAAAGTTCTGAAAATCCACTTCTGTAAACAATATCCACTGACTCTCCTTTGTCTATTCTGTTATTAACTTCTTCAAAGAATTCCACTGGTTCGTCAGGTGAGATCTCTCCTTCACTAAACCATGCTGACTTGGACCTACTTTATCCTGTGCTTCCAAGTACATAGAAACCTCATCATTTCTAAGGGACTCTGAAATCTTTCCAACCACTGAAATTACTGCTGACTCTAATGATTCTTGAAATATCACCACAAATGCCACCGCAATCTCTCAAGCCAGCTCTTTCACAACCCTGGGGTGTAGTCCATTCGGTTCAGGTAATTCATCCATCTTCAGACCTCTCAGCACCTTCTCCTTAGTAACAGCCACTCCACTAACTTCCGCCCCCTGACTCTCTTGAATTTCAGGCACGTTGCTGGTGTCTTCCAATGTGAAGACTGATGCAAAAAAATTATTCAATTCCTCTGCCATTTCTTCATTTCATTAGGGACCTGTGATGTTTGGTGGTGGGTCATGTACGTTTCCTTATAAGGGCTATTAATGATGTGCTGCCATTGCCGCAGAACCTCAAACAATGGGTAGGTGGGGACCCGGCGTGTCCCCTATGTTCAGAGGTGGCAACGTTGAGGCATATTTTGTCAGGATGTAGGACTAGTCTTTCTCAGGGTCAGTATACTTGGCGGCATAACCAGGTCTTGAATTCAGTAGGTATCACGACTAAGAGTGCGGCAATTCATTTTGTCCGTGAGGGAGAGAAAGGTAGCGGAGGGAAGTTTTTAGACATGTATGAATTAGGCCAGTTACGGGGAGCCAATGATTGGGAGATGCAGGTAGATTTGGAAGGAAAGCTTGTTGGTCCACAGGAAATAATTGGTCAGTTAGTCAGCGGATAGTGTATTTTATAGAACTGATGGTGCCTTGGGAGAACTTAGTGGATGAGGCTTATGAAAGGAAAAAGCTTCGATATGTAGACTTGGCAGCAGAAGTTGAGCAGCGAGAATGGAGAGCAAGAGTACGTCCGGTAGAGGTGGGTTATAGAGGTTTCAAAGCGAGATCGACCACGTCACTATTTGGAGAGCCAGGAATTCATTGACAGAGTTTATGTCAGGCTGTAAAGCCGATGTCAGAGGCAGCAGAGCAAGGCAGTAGGTGCATTTGGTGGAGAAGAAACAGTGTCAGTTGGCGGCAGAAAGGAAACGCATAATGCGCTGTAAGTATATTTCTTTGTAAGTGTATTCCGTGTATTTGACTAGTCTTACATCCTGACAAAAACCTCTGTATCCTGGTTTTATATGTGAAGTTGATATTTGTGGCGCTACAATCATTTGATGATGGGTTGGGATAAATGTAAGGCAACACACGTGTTTAGCATTTGTTTGAGTGAACTAATCACATTATTGACGTATTTAGCTGCTAAGTAGTGCACACTGGTAGCATAGGTGGTGAGAGCAGGTATTGAGGGGGTTGTTCTGGGAAGCCAGAACTAACTGTTGTGCCTTCCCGAAGTGTCGTGGGCCTAACTCAACGAAGCACCAATGAGGGGAGGTGCCCACTTGATAACCCCAATTATATACTTGCATTTACACAATTCGTTTTGATGTGCTTGTTAACATGTAGGTAGCTGATTATTGCATATGGAGTTAGTTATTGTCATTAGCATAAGTGTGTATAAGCAGTTTTGATTATATTTTGACTTTGGGCTTGGTTTTCCTGGTTGAGCACTAATACAGGTACTTTGTGTTTTAATAGTTATTCAAAATTTCCAGCATCATTTTCCAGTGGTCTTATGTTTATTCTTGCCTGTCTCTTAATCCTTATAAATGTGAAGAAACCTCTGCTATCCTCTTTTATATTATTGCCTAGCTTATGTTCATAATTCATCTTTTCTCCCCATATTGCCTTAAGGGCCTGTCCCACTAACGCGACTTTTCAGCGACTGTCGTTGACCATCAAGCTCGAGGGCACTCGCCTGAAAAACCTCGAGCTGGATCGACCGTCAGCGATGAAACTGCGAGCTGGATCGATCGTCTGCACACACACACACACACACACACACACACACACACACACACACACACACACACACACACACACACACACACACACACACACACACACACACACACACACACACACACACATCGCAAAGGCGGGGGCCAGGGAAAGCGGGGGAGCGCTGTCTGAAATTCATACCCGCGATGAACAGGAAGGTAAAAGATGGCTGGCACAGTTATGGTAAGTCCGTAAGAGAGCGAGGAGATGGGGGGGAGAGAAGGGGAGAGAGGGGGAGAGAAGGGGAGACCAGGGGAGACAAGGGGAGACAAGGGGAGCCAAGGGGAGACAAGGGGGGAGAAGCGGGGGAGAAGGGGAGGAGAAGGAGTGGAGCCACTTTTAAGAAGCCAGACAACTTTTAATAAAATTTAGCGGGCATTTAACATTACCGGTCAGGTTACTTACCTTTTTTTTCTCAACGAGCTTTACCTTCGACTATCTTCGATTACCTTTGATTTCCTTCGACTACCTGCGATAGCATTACGACCTACTATGACCTACCTCGACTAAACCTACAAGTAAAAAAATATCAATTTTTTTCCATGGCGACCTTTTTTTACTCGCGGGCATTTTTCAGCATGTTGAAACAGCGCCGCGACTTAGCTGAGGCCTCAAGTACGCGGGGACTACTATCGAGCATGAATGAGAGTTACAAAGACCTCCTAGGACCTCGTGTCGACCATGCTGCGAGTATGAGTCGAGGGCAAACTCTTCTAAACTCACCAATTAGGTCGCCGCAGTGGGACAGGCCCCTTAGTTACCTGTTGGTTTTTAAAAGCATCCCAATCCTTTAACTTCCCATTAATCTTTGCAATGTTATATGCATTCTCTTTCAGTTTTATGCTGTCTTTTACTTCCCTTGTCAGCCACAGTCACCTCATTCTCCCCTTAGAATCTTTCTTCCTCTTTGGGATGAAAAGATCCTGTGTTTTCCGAATTATTCCCAGAAATTCCTGTCATTGCTGTTCCACCGTCATTCCTGCTAGGTTCCCTTTCCAATTAACTTTAGCCAGTTCCCCCTCTTGCCTCTGTAGTCCCCTTTACTCAACTGTAATACTGACTAATCTGATTTCATCTTGTCCCTCTCAAACTACAGGTTGAATTTTATCATATTATGCCTACTACCAAGTGGTGCCTTTATCTTAAGCTCGCTGATCAAATCCGTTTTGATACTCAATCCCAAATCCAGAATTGCCTTTTCCCTGTAGGCTCCATTACAAGCTGCTCTAAGAAACCATCTCATAACCACTCTACAAATTCTCTCCCTTGGGGTCCAGTACCAAACTCATTTTCCCAGTCTACCTGCACATTGAAATCCCCCATGACCACTATAACATTGCCTTGCATGCCAATTGTATCTCCTGGTGTAGTTTGTACCCTACTTCCTGGCTACTGTTTGGAGGCCTGTAAATAACTCCCACCAGGGTCTTTTAACCCTTGCATTTTCTTAGCTCTATCCACAAGGATTCTACATCTTCTGATCCTATGTCACCCTTTGCTAGGGACTGAATTTCATTTCTTACCAGCAGAGCTACCCCACCCACTCTGCCCACCTGTCCTTTTGAATATGCCAATAACCTTGGATATTCAGCTCTCAGCTTCAATCCTCTCAGCCACATCTCTGTAATTCCCACAACGTCATACCTACTCATTTCTAACTGTGTTATAAGCTCATCCACTTTGTTCCATGTACTGCGTGCATTCAAATATAACACCTTTAGATCAGTTTTCACCACTCCTTTTCTCACATTGGCCCTGATTTTATCTGACCTTGGACTCTTATTCCTTCTGAAACATTTTGTCCTATTCTGCAAACTTCAGTAACCTTTCCTTCACTCTCCCTCCCTTTAAACTCATCGATATATTTCCAATTTGTTGGCCCCACCCCAATTAAAGTCCTATTTTCTTTCAACCTTCTCCCACCTCCCAATGCTGAGATCCAAAATGACTGGTTTTGTTCTGTGAATTTATGACTACCAAATCTTTCTCCATTTAACAATACTCCACGTTTCTGTTATGTGCACCAAAATGAATAAACACACAATTTTCCACATCATATTCCATCTGCCAATCAACTTGTCAAAACCAGGAACTGCAGATACTGGTTTACGCTAAAGGACACAAAGTGTTGGAGTAAAGAGCCTGTCCCACGAGCATGGGACTGCATGCGGCAAGCGCGACCTAACGTGGTCGCTTGAGCCGTACGGCCTCGCGGGGCTGGTCCCACTTCGATCGCCGGAGGCGTATGGAGTTGTGTGGAGCTTGTCCCGACATCGCGCGGGGCTCCGAAAAACTGACTGTGTTCAAAAATTTAGTGCGGCAATGGCCTGCCGGCCCGCAGCCGCCTCGATGCCGTACGCACCGCCTCGACGGGTGTGTGCAGCATCTTGACGCAGTCTTGACGCCAGACGCAGCGTCTTGATGCCGTACTTCACGCGCGAACTTCCCGCGGACTTCGCTCGAACTTCACATCACTCACTCGACCTTCGCGCGGCCCCCGCTTCCGGTTTGGTCGTGCTTGTCGCATGCAGGCGCATGCTGGTGGGACCGGCCCTGTACGGGGATCACTCGACCTCCGCGCGGCCCCCGCTTCCGGTTTGGTCGTGCTTGTCGCATGCAGGCGCATGCTGGTGGGACCGGCCCTGTACGGGGATCACTCGACCTCCACGTGGCCCCCGCTTCCGGTTTGGTCGTGCTTGTCGCATGCAGGCGCATGCTGGTGGGACCGGCCCTGTAAGGGGATCACTCGACCTCCGCGCGGCCCCCGCTTCCGGTTTGGTCGTGCTTGTCGCATGCAGGTGGCATGCTCGTGGGACAGGCCCTTTACTCAGTGGGTCAGACAGCATCTCTGGAGAAGATGGATAGGTGATGTTTCGGGTCAAGAAGCTTCTTCAAGGAAAAAAGGGGTTCACAGGCTAGCTGGAGATGAGTCGCAACCGGAAACGTCACCTATCAATGTTCTTCACAGATGCTGCCTGATACGCTGAGTTACTCCAGCATTTTGTGTCCTTTTATGTTCACTCAACATTCATTTTGAAGCCTCTTCTACAACTTCATACTGACAATCCCACCTAGTTCTATATCATCAGCAAACCTGAACATTTGGCCGCCTCAGCCAAATGGTTGATAGTGGTTTTGAATAGCAAAAACACAAGCATCAATCCTTGAGGTAACACACAAGTCACAGCCTGCTAACCGGAGAGTGATCCATTATTTCTCATCTTTGCTTCCTTCTAAATTTCATTTCCTTTCATTATATTAACTATGACCTAAATGTGCAGGAGATTGCTGAGTGGAGGGAACAAATCATAGTGGGTAAATGTTAACACAACAATTACATGCTGATGCCATGAAGAAACTGCAAAGACATTTGGAGCAGCACAGTGGCACAGAGGATGGGTTGCTGCCATATAGCGCCAGAGACCCGGGTTCGATCCTGACTACAGGTGCTGTCTGTATGAAGTTTGTAAGTTCTTCCCGTAAGCGCATGGTTTTTCTCCAAGATCTTTGGTTGCCTCCCACACTCCAAAGACGTGCAGGTTTGGAGGCTGATTGGCTTGGTGTAAATGTAAATTGTCACTAGTGTGTGTTGGGTAGCGTTAATATGTGGGGATTATGTGGTTGGTGCGGACTCGGTGGGCCGAAGGGCCTGTTTGCGCACTGTATCTCTAAACTAAACATTGAAATAATGTGACAAAGGAATAATATTTCAGCATGAAATCATAATATACCAAAAGGCAAGCACAAGAAAGTGACAAAATAGATTGAGTCAGGGAAATATCAGTAATAATTAAAGGAATCATTTTTATCCGTACTTAATTACCTAATTTACTTACAAGTATTTATTAAAATGAATTGACATTTTAATATTCCGTAGGTAGTTTGCATAACATTGTTTACGGAGAAAATAATGAACCAAACTCTTTAACAATCTGCTCTCCACAATTACAGCTAAGTCTCCCAAAGTAACATCAATCTAGAACAGACTAATTAAGTTTGGTTTGATAATCATTCATTCTCCTATTGCCTCTGAGCAAATCTTATATTCGAGAAAGTTACTTTACTCAAATCAAATAAGCTGACTAAGTATTATATTTATAAGAAACTTTATCCATCAGTCAATTAATCCATCATTTTCTCCAGACAGCTAGGTGTAAATGGCATATCATATTACCAACCTTTTAGCAACCAAGTGATTAAATTATGTCTGAAAATTTATTGACAGCTTCACTAATTCTTTTATTATGAGTAAATATGGAATTCTCTATATGTCAGAGTAGCAGAATAAATGTAATAAGGATGAATGAAGGATATTGGACATATAATGACATACATTTCTAGGAGTTAAGTACTTAGTGTAATCTAAATGTTATTCCTCTTCATTATTTACGACTTTAAGCTAAATGTGCAGGGTATTTCTGAATCGAGAACAAATCAGTGGCATCATGAGTACACATTGTGTACATATTGTGAGAAGTACACATTGTGAGAATGAGTTGGCTGGAATCATTTGCAACATCGAGTCAGGTAATAAAGTTAACATCAGCTCTTAGGAGCTTAGGAGAATAGGTCCGGTCTCACTAATCACTATCAATTGTGAAGCAGGGGAAACAGGAATGGGAGCAACTGTGTAACTCTTGTTAACATGTGAGAATTGGGTGGCACGGTGAAGTAGCGGTAGAGATACTGCCTTGCAGTGCCAGAGATCCAGGTTCGATCGTGACTACAACTGCTTGTCTGAACAGAGCTTGTACGTTCTCCCCGTGACCTGCGTGGGTTTTCTCAGAGGTCTTTGGTTTCCTCCAAAGACATATAGGTTTGTAGGTTAATTGGCTTGGTATTAATGTAAAATGTTAAATTATCCCTAGTGTGCATAGGGTAGTGTTATACTCCTGTCCCACTTAGGAAACCTGAACGTAAACCAAGGAAACCTGAACGCCCCACCCAAGGTTTCCGTGCGGCTCCGGAGGTTCCCGGAGGTTTTTGTCAGTCTCCCTAATGGTCGAAAGTAGTTTCCGCTTCTTCTATGTTCCGGCGATTAATTCAAAAAATTCAAAACCGGCAGCGACTAAAAATAGGTTGCCGTTTTAAAAATCGGTAATTTTTTAGTCGAAGCCGGTTGCGATGCTAGTTGAAGGTGGTTGCCGGAGGTTGCAGGTAGTGGAAGGTAAGACTAGCATCGTAAGTGGGACAGGAGCATTTGTGTGCGGGGATCACTGGTCGGTGCGGACTCGGTGGGCTGAAGTGCCTGTTTCCGTGATGTATCTCTAAACTAAACTAAAATGTATAGATATTAATAAAAATTAGATATTAAATTATCAGAGGGATGAGATAAGGTAAGGAGTGCAGGTATCCTCTTTGCCAGATCATGAGTTGATGTCTTCAGGATAGCGTGAATGAATTTGCAGCAAAGCACCAAGAAAAGATTCCGTCAACCATCCAGAGATGCTGTCTGACCTGCTGAGTTAAACCCCTGTCCCACGGTACAAGTTCATTCCAAACTTCTCCCGAGTTTGTCCTGATTCGAACTCGGAGATTTACGGTAATGGCCACTCATCGGTACTCGGGGCTCTCGTGGACATTTTTCATAATGTTGAAAAATCTTCACGAGTCTTCCCGTGCCGTTAGCGAGTCTTCCCGAGTACCTGCCGTTAGCGTTACGAGCCGCTAAGAGACATCCCCGAGCTCCGACGGACCCGCTACGTTCATTCTCCGTGCTTACCATGAGTTTCATTTTTTTTTTCTCGGGAGAGCACTTGGAATGAACTCGTACCGTGGGACAGGGTTATTACACCAGCTTTTTGTGTTTATCTTGAAAACTTACAATACTTACAAGTATCGCAGTATCATTTCGCTGAACACCTCCGCTCAGTTCGCCTAAACCTACCTGATCTCCCGGTGGCTAAACACTTTAACTCGCCCTCCCATTCCCACACTGATCTTTCTGTCCTGGACCTCCTCCATTCTCAGAGTGAGGCCAGCAAATTGGAGGAGCAGCACCTCATAGAAACATAGAAACATAGAAATTAGGTGCAGGAGTAGGCCATTCGGCCCTTCGAGCCTGCACCGCCATTCAATATGATCATGGCTGATCATCCAACTCAGTATCCCGTACCTGCCTTCTCTCCATACCCTCTGATCCCCTTAGCCACAAGGGCGACATCTAACTCCCTCTTAAATATAGCCAATGAACTGGCCTCGACTACCCTCTGTGGCAGAGAGTTCCAGAGATTCACCACTCTCTGTGTGAAAAAAGTTCTTCTCATCTCGGTTTTAAAGGATTTCCCCCTTATCCTTAAGCTGTGACCCCTTGTCCTGGACTTCCCCAACATCGGGAGCAATCTTCCTGCATCTAGCCTGTCCAACCCCTTAAGAATTTAATAAGTTTCTATAAGATCCCCTCTCAATCTCCTAAATTCTAGAGAGTATAAACCAAGTCTATCCAGTCTTTCTTCATAAGACAGTCCTGACATCCCAGGAATCAGTCTGGTGAACCTTCTCTGCACTCCCTCTAGGGCAATAATGTCATTCCTCAGATTTGGAGACCAAAACTGTACGCAATACTCCAGGTATGGTCTCACCAAGACCCTGTACAACTGCAGTAGAACCTCCCTGCTCCTATACTCAAATCCTTTTGCTATGAAAGCTAACATACCATTCGCTTTCTTCACTGCCTGCTGCACCTGCATGCCTACTTTCAATGACTGGTGTACCATGACACCCAGGTCTCGCTGCATCTCCCCTTTTCCTAGTCGGCCACCATTTAGATAATAGTCTGCTTTCCTGTTTTTGCCACCAAAATGGATAACCTCACATTTATCCACATTATACTGCATCTGCCAAACATTTGCCCACTCACCCAGCCTATCCAAGTCACCTTGCAGTCTCCTAGCATCCTCCTCACAGCTAACACTGCCCCCCAGCTTAGTGTCATCCGCAAACTTGGAGATATTGCCTTCAATTCCCTCATCCAGATCATTAATATATATTGTAAATAGCTGGGGTCCCAGCACTGAGCCTTGCGGTACCCCACTAGTCACTGCCTGCCATTGTGAAAAGGACCCGTTTACTCCTACTCTTTGCTTCCTGTTTGCCAGCCAGTTCTCTATCCACATCAATACTGAACCCCCAATGCCGTGTGCTATAATCATATTTTGCTTGGGCAGCTTACACCCCAGCGGTATGAACATTGACTTCTCTAACTTCAGATAGCCCTTGCTTTTCCTCTCTCTCTATCTCACCCTCCCCCCCCCCCCCCATCCTTGTTCTCTGACCAGTCTGACTGTCCCTCCGATCATATTGTATCTCTGTTTGCTTTGTTGCTACCTTCTCCTCGCTAACAATGATCTATTCTTCATTTTCCTTGATCTGCATCTCTTTTTATCTGGTGCACGTCCTTATCTCTGTAACTCCCGCTCCCCTGACACTCAGTCTATAGAAGGGTCTTGAGCCAAAACGTCACCTATTCCTCCTCTCCAGAGATGCTGCCTGTCCCACTGATTTATTCCAGCACTTAGTGACTATCTTTGGTGTAAACCAACATCTGCAGTTCCTTCCTACACAAGTGATAGGTGGATACGGGTGAGGAAGGGGTGATTGGCATAAGGGTGGAGATAGTGACAAAGGCTAGTGATGAAAAAGAGACCAAAGAATGCAAAGAGTTGAGGAGAACTGGAATGTAAAGATGCAGGGAGGAAGATGGCTGGAAGGGGAAAGAGGGGGTTGAAAGGGAAATGGGGGAGCTAGACGATTTGAGGGTGGGTGGGGGTGAGAGATGAGCAACAGAAGAGAGGAAAGGGTCAAGGACACTAGGATGGTGCAGGATGCTGGGTGAAATATGTGCGCACTGGGATGTGGAGTGGAGTGGGTAACGAGAGAGGGGGTAGGGTTTGTTTTATGATATTGGAGAATTCAATGTTCATACAGTTGGGATGTAGGCTACCCAAGCACAATACAAGTTTCTGTTTTGTATTGACTTTAATCCATACATAGATTGGGCCAACCAAATTGATAACAATGCTGAGGAGGAGGATTTCCTAGAATGTATACGGGATGGTTTTTTAAACCAATATGTAGAGGAACCGACTAGAGGGCAGGCCATCCTAGGGCAGAGTATCCTAGACTGGGTATTGTGTAATGAGGAAGGATTAAGCCCCTGTCCCACTTTCGTATCCTTGGCACGCTAATTACGCGGCCTCGTCGTTACGTTGAGGCGCGACAGTCCCGCAAAGGTCGCGCATGTCTTCATACGCCCGCACAGCCGTCTGGAGCGCGTGACGTCATTTGAAGATGGACACAAAAAGCTGGAGTAACTCAGTGGGACCGGCAGCATCTCTGGAGAGAAGGAATGGGTGACGTTTCGGGTCGAGACTCTTCTTCAGTCTGAAGGAAGGGTCTTGACCCGAAACGTCATCCATTGCTTCTCTCCAGAGATGCTGCCGGTCCCGCTGAGTTACTCCAGCATTTTGTGTATCTTCAATTTTCTTGGGGCCCCAGCTCTGGGAGTAGAAGTGGGGGCGGACAGGATCTGCAACGGCCGTGATCCCCAGGCTGAGTTCGAAGATCGTTTGCCTGCTTCTGCTGCTGTTGGAGGTGAGACGTCGCGTCGCGCCAGGGTCTTGGGCCTGTCCCACTTTGGCTGTCAGTTACGCGACAGGCCGGTGGCGCGCAAAAATTTTGTTCGGTACAAAATCCCGGAGTGCCGCGCGATGTCGAGCACAACTCCATACCCCTCCGCGCTTCTCAGTGGGACCGGCCCCGCGCGGCCACACGATGCCCGTACGCCTCAACGCGACAACTAGGTTGCGTAATTTGCATGCCAAGGACACGTAAGTGGGACAGGCCCTTTAGTTAGCGATCTTGTTGTGCAAAGCCCCTTGGGCAACAGTGACCATAATATGGTGGAATTCTGCATTAGGATGGAGGGTCCTGAACGTATAGAAAGGAGACTTTGTAGGTATGAGATTGCAATTGGCTAGGATAGAGAGGCAAATTATACTTAAAGGGATGACGGTGGAGATGCAATGGAAAAGATTTAAAGACTGTATGGATGAACTCCAAATATTGTTAATCCTTGTCTGGCGAAAAAATAAAACGGTGGAATGCGGCTCAACGATGGCTAACGAGGGAAATCAAGGATAGTGTTAAATCAAAGGAAGAGGCATATAAATTGGCCAGAGGTAGCAGCAAACCGGAGGACTGGGAGAAATTTAGAATTCAACGAGAGAACAAAGCAGTTAATTAAGAGGGGGGACAAGCGTGAAGGAAAGCTTGCGGGGAATATAAAAACTGACTCTAAAAGCTTCTTTAGATATGCAAAAGGAAAAGATTAGTGAAATGTAGGTCCTTTACAGTCAGAGACAGGTGAATTTATAATGGGAAACAAGGAAATGGCAGATCAGTTAAACATGTACTTTGGTTCTGTCTTCATTAAGGAAGACACAAACAATCTCCCAGAAATACCAGGGGACTGAGGATCTAGTGGGAGGGAGAAACTGAAGGGAATCCATATTAGTCAGGAAACGATATTAGGTAAACTATTGGGATTGAAGGCAGATAAATCCCCAGGGCCTGGTGGTCTGCATCCCAGAGTACTCAAGGAGGTGGCCCTAGAAATTGTGGATGCAGTGATGATCATTTTCCAATGTTCTCTTGACTGGATCAATTACTGTGTACTGGAGGGTAGCCAATGTAACTCCACTTTTTAAGAAAGGAGGGAGAGAGAAAATGGGGAATTATAGACCATTTAGACTTACATCGGTAGTGGGAAAGATGCTGGAATCGATCATTAAAGATGTTATAGCAGCACATTTGGAAAGCAGTGACAAGATTGGCCAAAATCAGCATGGATTTATGAAAGGGAAATCATGCTTGACTGAGCTTCTGGAATTTTTTGAGGATGTAACAAGTAGAATGGATAAGGAAGAGCCAGTGGATTTGCTGCATCTGGACTTTCAAAAAGCCTTTGGCACGGTCCCACACAGGATATTTGTGTGCAAAGTTAGAGCACATGGTATTGGTGGTAGGGTAGTAACATGGATAGAGAACTAGTTGGCAGACAGGAAGCAAAGAGTGGGAATTAATGGGTCCTTTTCTGAATGGCAAGCAGTGGCTAGTGGGGTGCCGCAAGGCTCGGTGCTGGGACCCCAGTTATTTACAATATATTATTAACGATTTAGACGAGGGAATTAAAAGTGACATCTCCAAGTTGCGGATGACACAAAGCTGGGTGGCAGTGTGAGCTGCGAGGAGGATGCTATGAGGCTGCAGGATGACATGATAGGTTGGGTGAGTGTGTAGATGCATGGCAGATGCAGTATAGAAACATAGAAAATAGGTGCAGGAGTAGGCCATTCGGCCCTTCGAGCCTGCACCGCCATTCGATATGATCATGGCTGATCATCCAACTCAGTATCCCATCCCTGCCTTCTCTCCATACCCCCTGATCCCTTTAACCACAAGGGCCACATCTAACTCCCTCTTAAATATAGCCAATGAACTGGCCTCAACTACCTTCTGTGGCAGAGATAAGGTCTCAGAGATACTGTGGCAGAGTATAATGTGCATAAATGTGAGGTTATCAACTTTGGTCGCAAGAACAGCAAGGTAGATTATTATCTGAATGATGACATATTGGGAAAAAGGGAGGTGCAACAAGACCTGTGCTTGTACATCAGTCACTGAAAGTAAGCATGCAGGTACAGCAGGCAGTGAAGAAAGCAAATGGCATATTGGCCTTCATTGCTGCAGCTGTATAGGGCCCTGGTGAGACTGCACCTGGAATATTGGATCCTAATTTGAGGAATATTATTGCTATTGAGGGAATGCAGCGTAGGTTCACCAGGTTAATTCCCGGGATGGCGGGACTGACATATGATGAAAGAATAAGTCGACTGGGGTTGTATTCACTGGAATTTAGAAGGATGAGAGGAGATGTTAAAGAAACATATAAAATTCTTAAAGGATTGGACGTGCTAGATGCAGGAGAAATGTTCCCAATGTTGGGGGGAGTCCTGAACCAGGGGTCACAGTTTACGAATAAGGGGTAGGCCATTTAGGACTGAGAAGAGGGAAAACTTTTTTCACGTGGAGAGTAGTGAATCTGTGGAATTGTTTGCCACAGACTGGAATAAACTGAATGTTTTCAAGAGAGAGTTAGATTTGGCTCTTAGGGCTGAGGAATCAAGGGATATGGGGAAAAGGCAAGAACGGGGTACTGATTTTAGATGATCAGCCGTGATCATATAGAATGGCGGTGCTGGATAAAAGGGCCAAATGGCCTACTCCTGCACCTATTTTTCTGTTTCTATGTTTCTAGGAATTCTCCAATTTCAAGTAATAACCCCTATCTCCTCACCTTTCTTCTAAACCACCCGTTCCAATGTGTACACATTGTTCTCATCATCTCCCACCCTCCCTCTTTCCCCTCCTCAATACATGCATCTCCCACCCCACCAATCTACCATTACCCCACTTCACATTTATCCTCCTTTCCCCCCCCCCCCCTCCCATCCCTTGCAGTGGTTTTACTCTTTTCTACCCGTATCTTATCTCATATCTTGTTTCATTTCCACCTCTAAATTTTGTAGTTTTCTCCACCCATCTGCCAATCACCCCCTCACCTGTATCCATCTATCAGCGGCCAGGATTCCCCCCCCCCCTCTCTCTTTACCAACTTTCTCTCCTCTACTCCATCAGTCTTAAAGAGGGTCCTGACACAAAATGTCATCTGTCCATTCCCCCACAAATGCTGCCTGACAAACTGAGTTCCTCCTGCATTTTGGTATTTGACTTTCGACTTTAGTAAAACAGCGCAAAAACAGGCCCTTCGGACCACCGAGTCCACTCCGACCAGTGATCACCCCATGCACCAGCACTATCCTACACACTAGGGGCAACTTCAATTTTAGCGATACATTTATTGGTACGTCTATGGAGGGTAAGAGGAAACTGGAGCACCTCGATAAAACCCACTAGGTCACAGGCTCAATGGTCAATGGTCAATGGTGTTTTTATTTGCAAAAGCATAATGAAATTATTTTCTTACTTACAGTTCAGGAAAGTATTGCCATACTTCAGCATAATTCCTGATATCATAAACTGTACAGAAATAGTCTAATGAGCCCACATGCAAGATGTGCCATGTTTTGGCACCATTTTCAAAGTCCAGTCTGCGCTCTAGTTCTTATGAGCAGTGCCCGATCCAGGCAAGCCCCAGGCTGCTGCGGGCCTCCGGCCATCGCCTTCCTTGGACGCAACATCCTTCTCCTCGAGGGCACCCACAGCTGACCTTGAGGGTGCGGAAGGCCAGACCTCTGTTCCCTCTCCTTTCCTATCGGCCCGCTCCCCGCCCGTTGCTTTCGTCGTCATTGACAGCTCCTTCCTCCGAGTCGCTAGTCTTTTTTCCCTCCAGTAGGCCGTGGTTTGCCGGGTTTATGTTGCCCAGCGCGGCCCCGATTCCATTCAAATTCCATACAGACAGCACCTGTAGTCAGGATCGAACATGAGTCTCTGGCGCTGTAAGGCAGCAACTCTACCGCTGTACCACTGTGCCACCCATGCACAGATTCCAGCGTCCACAGTCTCTTGTGTCTCCAAGGGAGTAGAGTACTGCACAAAAATATGCCAGCTGCCCATTCTAGTCCATGCCCATATTTTGTAAAGCAATGCAATCTGTTCATTCCCTCTTTGCCCCCTTCTGCAAGCCCATAACCTAACTCTGTCCCTCCTAACTCATGGACCATGATCTGTGAATGGCCACATAATCAAACAACTTTTGTTTTAGATCACAAAGGTACCATGCTCAGGATCATCACTTTTCTAATTCATAAACTGATAATTCTTTGAAGTTTTGCTATATATTTAAAGAATGTACTTGCCACCCAGAGTTAAGGGCCTGTCCCACTTTCACGACCTAAATTCACAACCTTTTTTACTCGTGGACATTTTTCATCATGCTGGAAAAATGCCCCGACCTAATTGATGCCACTAGTACCTACGACTAGCATCACGGCCTGCTACGACCTACCTACGACCTCCTACGACCTCCTACGACCATGCTGCGTGTATGAGTCAAGGGCAAACTCGGCAGAGGTTGTGAATTAGGTCGTTAAAGTGGGACAGGCCCTTTACCTCTGAGTACTGGACCCATTAGTGCAGTTCAGACACCCAGCTTCAAGAATTCTGTGTCTTCGAAATAAATTAGAGATTAATCACCTTCCATTAGTCGAGTTGATCAGCTGCTGCATCGGGGGGATGTCAGCTCCCCCGCGCCGGACAATCGAACCCCGCATCGAGGCTGGTCGAACCTTCCGCGACGTTGGAGCTCCCGACATCCATGGCCTCTCGCGATACTGCAAGCTCCCAATGTGAAGTCCGCAGGCCACGGTTGGTGCGATCGCAGGCAAGGGATCGACTCCGATGTAAGTCCACACCCCATGGTGGGGCCCAAGGTCAGTGCGAGGATGCCTCCAGCTCCATCGATGGTAGGCCAAAGAGCAACTGGAGAATGCGATATGAAAATTAATCGCAAGGTTTGAAACTGAAAAAAAAGTTTTCCCCAACGCCTCTCCCTTCCCCCACATAAAGCAAACAGGAGAACATTTACACAGACTTTTAACACACACTAAAAATTAAAAAAAGACGAAAAAACAAACAGACTGTTGGCGGGGCTGCAAATCGTACTGCCCCTGGTGGTAGTTGGAGAGAGGATTCCCCTGCATGTTGCTGGAGAATCTCAAAATGCTGGAGTAACTCAGCAGTCTTGAACCAAATCAGCACCCGTTCCTTCTCTCCAGAGATGCTGCCTGTCCCGCTGAGTTACTCCAGCATTTTGTGTCTATCTTCGCTGGAGAATCTCAGCGAGACTCACCCTGCAGCTGGATCCCAGTCGGAGGGAGTTGTGACACATGCCACCACTTGTCCCTCAGTAAACGTAGATATTTTTCTTTGCACCACATGCTAAAAAACAATTAAAAAAAACACAAGACTCGAAAATCCTAACACCTGTGTTGGAAAATATATTGGAGGGGATTCTGACACAAAAGATTTTCTTGCATTTGAAAAGGCAATGAGTGATTAGAGATGTGTAAGAAAGAACTGCCGATGCTGGTTCAAACCAAAGATAGACACAAAAAACTGGAGTAACTCATCGGGACAGACAGCATCTCTGGAGAAAATAAATAGGTGACGTTTGGGTCGAGGCCCTTCTTCAGATTCAGATTAGAGATAGTCAGCATAGCTTTGGGTGGGAAATCATGTCCAGGGTGATGCATTTTGGTAAGTTAATCTAAGTCAGGACTTAAACAGTAAATGGCAGGGCCCTGGACAGGGTGGTTGGACACAGTGAGGGGTACAATACATAGTCCCTTGAAAATGGCAACACCAATTGATAGTGTGATGAAGAAGGTGTTTGGCAGGCTTGTATTCATTGATCAGAGCATTATGTACAACGTGTTGGAATGTCATGTTACAGATATTTGTGAGACCACACTTGTATGTGAGAGTTCTGGTCACCTAACTATAGGATGGTATTAATCTGGAAAAGACACACAAGGTTGTTACCAGGTGTGGGAGAGCTTGAATTATAAGGAGAGTGGAGAGGTTGGTGCTTTATCCTTGCAGTATAGGTGTCTGAGGCTGTAGAGGTTAGAGGTTTATAAAATCATGAGTAGCATAAGTAAGAATAATAGCCATAGACATTTATCCAGAATAGGAGGGTCTTAAAGATGGAAAGTATAGGTTTATAGTGGGAGGGGAAACATTTAAAGGGGACGTGAGGGCAAATCTTTCAAATAGAAAATGGAACCAAATGCCAAAGGGCATGGCAGAGGAGGGTACAATTATATCATTTAAAAGATATTTGGACAAGAAAATAGATAGAAAAGGATATGGTACAAATTGAGACAAATGGGATTATAGATCATGTTGGCAACTTGGTCAGCATGGATGAGTTGGGCTAAAAGGCCTGTTTCATTGCTGTAATGACTATATGACTATATACTATATGACAATATGACTATAAAGGATGAAATTAGAAACTGATTCTAACTGGCAAGATCACCCCGATATAATTGTTTTCCTTTGGGTAAAATCTAACTCCATAAGACACAAACTCATCTTAAGACCTATTACAAGCATGAGGTGCAATAGTAAATTTAAAAATAAATAAATAAATAAATAAATGGTATCAGGACCTGGCAATGGGAGGTAAAACAACAAAAACAGACTTGGTTGGTAGTCCCCTTTCTGCGGAGTTTAATGTTATAATAGAGCGATTGTCCCTACTTTTTTTTTCTTTCTTTTCTAGGGTCTACTTTCTTACTTTACTTCCTTCTCTAACTTCTTTTCTAAGGGGCTTTCTTTTCCCAACACTCTCTTGCACTTCACAACTCTTGCGCACTTTCTTTACTTTCCTTACATCTATCTTTTTCTTAAAGCTCAAAAAAATGAAGCGGTACAAAAAATGTATTAAGATATATGTGTTGTGTATTATTGTAATTTACCGTACTTCTAATAAAAATAATAAAAAATTAAAAAAAAGATGATGAGTCTGAGGTAGGGTCACGACCCAAAACGTCACCTATTCCTTTGCTCCAATGATGTTGCCTCACTCGCTGAGTTTCTCCAGCATTTTTGTCTACCTTCAACTCATCTTAAGATCTTTGTTTGTGGAATGGAACTGCAGATGCTGGTTTAAACCGAAGATAGACACAAAAAGCTGGAGCAACTCAGCGGGACAGGCAGCATCTCTGGAGAAAAGGAATAGGTGACGTTTCGGGTCGAGACCCTTCTTCAGACTGAGATAAGATCCCTTTGGCCCCTTTGTTTCTTCTCAATATACATGATGATAATTCACAACAATAGCACAATCCATGCTGTTGATGACTCCCATTTTGAGTCACAGAGTTATACAGCACAGAAATGAGCCCTTCTCACCATTTGTGCTTATCTAAATGCCATTTTCCCACATTAGAATCTATCTTTCTGTGCCTTGCCTATTGAAATGCCTAACAGCCTCTTTAACAGAGTGAGTGTACCTGATTCCACTACCTTCTCTGGAAATGTATTTCAGAAATCATCAGGCATTGTGGAAAAAATCATCCCCTCAGAACTACTTTACAACTTCCTCCTCTCACCTTAAACCTATGCCGTAGAATAACTGAGACTAGGTTAACAGAAATTGTTTTTAAAAAGCTTACGGTAGAGACAGCTCAGCGGACAGCGAGGAGAGTTTTAATTTAATTTACTATAGTTTGGTTTAGTTTATTGTCACGTGTACTGAGGTACAGTGAAAAGATTTTGTTGCGTGCTAGCCAGTCAGCGGAAAGCCAATACATGATTACAATCGAGCCATTTACAGTGTTAAAGCACAATAAAGTGAGCCAGATGCTGTGAACTCAAGGACAAAAAAGAAATCTGAAACAATAGCAGTGCCGCGGAGCCCAGGGTTGCTTTCTAACCCCCGCCCCTCAGTCATGTGGCCATTACCACATGATGAATGAGGCTTCGATTAACCAGTGGCCCGACCACCAGATGGCGCCACAGTGTATAGATACATGATAAGGGAATAAAGTTTAGTGCAAGGTAAGAGTTGCTACCCTATAGTGTCGGCAACTCAGGTATAACCCTGACTTTGGTGCTGTCTCTGTGGAGTTTGCAGGCTCTCTCTCTGATCGCATGAGTATTCTCTGTGTGGCATGGTTTACTCCCACATTATAAAGAAAGGTGGATTGATGGGTTAACTGTCACTGCATACATCGCCCTTAATATGTAGTCGTTCAGAAATTCATGTTCATTAGTTATAGGAGCAGAATTAGGCCATTAAGCCAATCGAGTCTATGCCGCCATCCAATCACGGCTGTTCTATATTTTTCTCTCAACCCCATTCTCCTGCCTTCTCCCCATTACCCCTGACACCCTTATTAATCATGTATCTGTCAATCTCTGCCTTCAAAATATCCAATGACAGCCTCCTCAGCCTTCAGTGGCAATAATTCCACAGATTCGCCACCCTCTGGCTAAAGAAATTCCTCATCATCCCATTTCTAAAGGTACATCCTTTTATTCTGAGGCTATGACATCTGGTCCTCGACTCTCCCACCAGTGGAAACATCCGCTTCACATCCACTCTATCCAGGCCTTTAACTATTCGGTGGGTTTCAATGTGGTGTCCCCTCATCCTTCTGAACTCCGGTGAGTAGAGACCCAGTGCCGTCAAACGCTCATCATATGTTAACCCAATAATTCCTGGGATTATTCTCGGAAACCTTCTCTGGATCCTCTCAAACGGCAGCACATCCTTCCTCAGATATGGGACCCAAGGCTGCTCACAATACTCCAAATACATTCTGACCAGTGCCTTCTAAAGCCTCAGCATTATATCCTTGTTTGTATATTCTGGTCCTCTCGAAATGAATGCTAGCATTTGCCTTCCATACTTCTGATTCAACGCAAATTAACTTTTTTGGAATTCTGTGCCAAATCCTTTGTGCCTCCTATTTCTGAATTCTCACCCCACTTAGACAATGTTCCAAGCCTTTATTCCTATACCCAAAGTGCATGACTCCACACTTTGCTGTGCTATATTCCATCTGCCACTTCTCTGCCCACTCTCCTAACCTGTCCGAGCCCTTCTGCAGGCTCCCTGCTTTCTCTACAATACCGGTCCCTCCGCCTATCTTTGTTTAATCTGCAAACTTGGCCACAAACAATTCAATTCCCTTGTCCAAATCATTAATATACAACGTGAAGAGTAGCAACCCCAGCACTGACCCCCATGGAACTCTGGCAGCCAACCAGTAAAACCCCCCTTTATTGCCACTCTTTGCCTTCTGCCATCCAGCCAATCTGCTATCCATGCTAGCATGTGCGGCACTTTTTCAAAGGCCTTCTCTATATCCAGATAAACCACATCCACTGACTCTCCTTTATCCATCCTGCTATTTACTTCCTCAAAGAATTCCAACAGGTTCATCAGGCAAGATCTCCCTTTCACAAAACCATGCTGACTTTGACCCATTTTAATAGAAGAACCTAGAAGTGGAAG
Organism: Amblyraja radiata; assembly: GCF_010909765.2. Classification (NCBI taxonomy): domain Eukaryota; kingdom Metazoa; phylum Chordata; class Chondrichthyes; order Rajiformes; family Rajidae; genus Amblyraja; species Amblyraja radiata. The sequence goes on from NC_045966.1 coordinate 62,024,922, forward strand.
TGGGAGAATCTGGTTGAAATTGATGTGAATGTTGGAAGAATGTTGGGAGGATAAATGTAGCATCACTTGAAATTGGTACTTGATACTCATCTGGACTTGATGGACCTGTTTCTGTCTGACTCTCACGAGGCATAAATAACAAGGGCAAAATCTTCACCACCAGTCCTGGGCATCACACTTTAGAAAATATGTGGACATTTTTGAGAAGATGCTGATGCACTCAAATATTCCCAGGGATAAGTAGTTCTTCTTTCGTGTGGCGTGCACAGCCTAAAGTTGTTGGACAACTTGTTCTATTTGATCTTCCGTTTGTGCACGTCGAGTTGATTGCATTAGTCGAAACAGGGCGGACCACGTGAAGGTTGCAATCTTCCACCCCGGATAAGTGGTTAATTTGCATGGATAGACCGAAGAAACTGGGTTTTCTTCTCCTTGGAAATTGAGAATTTGTCAGGAAATCAGATTAAAGGGATTTTAAATTAGGTAGAGAAGTTAAAAAGGAAAAATATCATTGGTGAAGCACTCAAGAATTAAGGTGCCTAGATTTGTCTCTTTCTTTATCTTTGTCTGCCTTTCTGCTCCACTTCCTAAAATACAGACAGTACAAGAATGGCCTTACAGCTGAGATACTGTTAAATCCTGCATGACAGCTGGAATGGTAACAACTTGGCCATAAGTGCTGGATATGCTTTTCTATTGTTAGCCTTTCATTGTAGAAATTTGATCGAACACAACCACATCAACTGCATCTCCAGTCTTGAGGCAGGTTAAGATTAATGGAGAAGACTCTTGTGTGTCTGAGTAAGGTGTCAGCCAGTCAATATGTCCCAAAAGACTGGAGTCGTCTGGCTCTGCTGGTTTCACACACTGCCAGACTGTTTAACATTGGACCTTGGATTTGGTGATAGGCTTGTTGACCATGTCTCTGAATTATGAAGTAGACAAAAGTGCTGGAGAAACTCAGTGGGTGAGGCAGCATCTATGGAGCGAAGGAAATAGGTAACGTTTCGGGCCGAAACCCTTCTTCAGACTGAATTATACAGCAGATCAGAGCAAATGTACAAGCTTTGAATGAAGATTGGACACAAAAAAACTGGAGTCACTCAGCGGGTCAGATAGCATCTCTTGAGAAAAAAGAATAGGTGACATTTCGGGTCAAGACCCTTCTTCAGACTGAGAGTCGAGGAAAGGAAAATGAGAGAAAGAGACGGTGATGTGGAGAGATATAGAACAAATGAATGAAAGATGTGCAACAAGGTAACAATGTTAAAGGAAACAGGCCATTGTTAGCTGTTTGCTAGGTGAGAATGAGAAGCTGGTGTGACTTGGGTGGGGGAGGGATGGAGAGAGAGGAAATGCAGGGGTTACTTGAAGTTAAATAAATCAATACTCATACCATTGGGTTGTCAGTTGCCCAAGCGAAATATGTGATGCTGTTCCTCCAAGATTAGATCTTTGTTCTGATGCAGTGCTGGAGTGAAAAACGTTGAGCTCCATCATGTATTCATAACTGAGATTTATATTTCAACCATTGCCTCAGTGTTTGCCCCAGCGGGCGGTACGGTGGCCTGGCAGTAGAGTTGCTGCCTTACAGCGCTTGCAGCGCCAGAGACCCGGGTTCGATCCCGACTGCAGGTGCTGTCTGTACGGAGTTTGTACGTTCTCCTCGTGACCTGCTCGGCTTTTCTCTAGGTTCTCCTGTTTCCTCTCACACTCCAAAGACGTACAGGTTTGTAGGTTAATTGGCTTGGTATAAATGGAAAAAAATTGTCCTTAGTGTGTGTGGGATAGTGTTAATGTGCGGGGATCGCTGGTCGGTGCAGACTCTGTGGGCCAAAGGGCCTGTTTCCATGCTATATCTCTAAACTTAACTAAACTAAACGAAAATTATCCAATCTTTTTGATCGATTGTCGGCATGAAAAATTTAACTGGTCAGTCAACGACTAAAGAAAATACAAGCATACAAATCACTTTGTATCCCACTCTCGTATCTAAATATATAACATTCTAAAAATAGGTATAGCTGTGCAAAATTCAAAGGTATAAATCTTGCAGGATCCATGTCTCAGAAAGTTCACATTACTAAGAGCCTGATATCACAGGCAATTGCATTTACAATTTACAAATGAGCCAGGCATCAGAACAAACAAAAGGCATACTTTATCCATGGAAACCCAAATACTCAATTGTCACCTTGCAAATGGAAAGAACATGCCCATGCTCTACTGCCAGACCTTATCCCTATCCCAACTTGACATCCAGGTATAGATCACTCTGAGGCTGCCTCCAGTAACATACATAATCAACCAGCTGGAGTTATTAGGAGAAAAAAATGGTAAATACCTAAATGCAAACATTGCTGATCATGATATCTTCCTGTTGAACCATCCTATTCTCTTCATCCCCAATTACCCTCTTTTCAGCCTCTAATTGTCTCCTCAGATTTACACCAAATTGACCCCTTAGACTCTTTTAATTCTTCTGCCAGCATCCTCATGAAGTCCTTTTCCAGCCTCCTCTACTCAACCCTCCAGTCTTCTCTAACTTCAGATAGCCCTTGCTTTCTCTCTCCATCGCCTTCCCCTTCCCAGTTCTCCCACTAGTCTTACTGTCTCCGACTACATTCTATCTTTGGCCCGCCCACTCCCCTGACATCATTCTGAAGAAGGGTCTCGACCCAAAACGTTGCCTATTCCTTCTCTCCAGAGATGCAGCCTCACCCGCTGAGTTACTCCAGCATTTTGTGTCTACCTTCAATTTAAACCAGCATCTGCAGTTCTTTCCTACACCTCCAGTCTTCATAACTGTCTTCCTCTACTGGGACCTATCCATCTTATTTCAGTCTTCCCCACCATCCACACTTGACCTCCAAATCTTCCTTCTCAATGTGTCATACAAACCCCCACCTCTGCCAGCCTCCCTTCACTGCCAGATCACTTATTTCATCAAACATGATCACATTGAATGGTGGTGCTGGCTCGAAGGGCCAAATGCCTATTCCTGCATCTATTGTCTATTGTCTATTGTCAATCTTTTCACCCAACCCTGTTCTTTCCTTCACTTCCTCTCCAGATCTCAAATCGTCCTTCACTATCAAAAGTTATCTATTGACTCCTACCACTACCACTCCTCCGGCCTTGTCTCCCTGCCTCTCTTTGTATTTTTAGGTTTAGTATAGTTTAGAGATACAGCGCAGAAACAGGCACTTCGGCCCACCAAGTCCATGCTGACCAGCGATCCCCGCGTATGCGCAGGACCATGTAACACTGTGTGTAACACTAGTGTAACACTATCCTACACACTCTTGGGACAATTTACATTTATACCAAGCCAATTAACCTACAAACCTGTGAGGAAATCGGAGAAAGCCCACACAGTCACGGGGAGAGCGTACAAACTCGGTTCAGACAGCACCCGTCGTCGGGATCGCACCTGGGTCTCCGGCGCTGTAAGGGATGTAAGGCAGCAACTCCACCGCTGCGCCACCGTGCCACCAGGTTCATCTAAATCCCAAAGCAATCCGTCACCTCTTTAAAACCAATGAGCAACTACCGTTCTAGCCCCATTTTCTCAGATGGCAATCCCTAACCATGCCTGAGCCATGACAATATTTAGCCAAATGCAGCTCTGATGCTGAAGACAACACAAAGTTGGGAGGTCTCTTCACCAATGAGCTCTTCATGGACTGAAGTTATGGCTGGGTTCAGTATCAGGAAAACCCTAGGCCCCATCATTCCAGTGCAGGGATGGAGTTCAACTGCCCCAAAAAAACGTGTACTCCAAGACCGAGATGACATGGCACTTACCCTTCCTTTATTCCTGTCAGAAGTGTTGCTCCTTCCTCTGACAATGGTCTAATCATTTTAAACTTAAAACAAATTCAAACACGAGTAGGCTCAAGCAATCATTGATGTACCAGTTGTTTGCTAATCTTTACACCCACATTTAATTAGCAATCAGGGGCCAAAATTATGAACCTGATTAGAACGATGTCTAAGACCACAGAGGTGTTTTCTTTAAAAAAAACCTTACTTTAAAATGAGAATATTATCTTTAAGGTACACAAAAATGCTGGAGAAACTCAGCAGGTGCAGCAGGATCTATGGAGCGAAGGAAATAGGCAACGTTTCGGCCCGAAACGTTGCCTATTTCCTTCGCTCCATAGATGCTGCTGCAGCCGCTGAGTTTCTCCAGCATTTTTGTGTACCTTCGATTTTCCAGCATCTGCAGTTCCTTCTTAAACATATTATCTTTAACATTGTCTTCAGATCAAAAAAATGCTATCTTGTATTTGATACTTCACTTATTCCAACCAGGTTATTTCTTTGTTTGTACAAGATATATTCATTCGCCATTACTGAATTCAGGAGAAGCTTATCTATTCTATTGTATACACAAAGTGATCTTGTGTCTATTTAGTCCCAGAGCAAGCAGCAAATTGAGAACACAGACAATAAAGTCTCAATCACAGTAATGATGTATGATGGGTTGTAATTTCTGTGTACTAATGGGTTGCAAACATTATTACAGTGATGATGGGAATATCATTGATTCATTATGCCTGCAATAAAATCAAAATGACTCAACGTACAGATTGCCAACTGTTCACACAGCGCTCATAAATCTCTATAAGAGAAACCCCTCTCCTTAAATGAGGCACAAAATGACAAGCTGCTGAGAGTTTGAAAATAACTTTTACAATAATCTTCTGCTATCTGAGCTAATATAAGTATAAAAAAAACACTTGGTAATAACTAATACTATCTCTGCTTAGCAAAGAAACAAATCGATTTTCATCTGCTCCAAGCAATCAATTACTCCCTGTCCTCTTTATACTAAAATGCAATAAAAACTAAATTGTGCCATTCCGAAAATAAATGCAAAGAGGGTCTCAAACTGTTATTTGACTCCATGGATTATTCATATCATCCCATTCGGATTAGCCATTTCCATTAAGAGTACATTTGCCATGAGCATTTAATGGACATCTAAGAGCGAATTCATTAAAGCAGGAGCTATTATCAGCACTTATGGGTCTCAAACTGCTTTCACATTTACCTTTTAATAGCGTACTATTACAAAAATGATGTATAGAACTCATCCCCCATCGGCGTTTTTGTGGAGGTCTGTAAGGAAAGATATAATCCTGGGAGCAATCTTCTTCAGTGCCGAACTTAATCAAAAATCCTTAGCACATATTTTAAGGAAAGTTGAGAAAGCTATTTTCAATAATCTGCCTTTTTAGGGAATTCAAGACCATCTGTTCTCCTGAAGCACCGAGACAGCCTTTGTATAACACGCACAATGTAAATCTATTTTGAACAATTCACATGAATTACAATGACTGGGAAAGCAGAGAAGCATTGTAAACTACATTGATGCAATTGGTTTCAATTATCAGGATGAGGGGTTGTATACTGTAGATTTTAATTTGACCTGTTTTTTTCAGTCTTGCAAAGGAGCTTATTGATGGCCCTGCATCCCCACTGCTATCTTTATCAATGTAACGCTACAGATTTTCTGCATTGCATGCAAATTCACTTCCCACCTCACACCACCTCCTGCTTTGACCGCCACGTTACCTCCATCAGTCTTCCTCAGCCTAATGGGTTTTAAACTGTAAGCCTGCTGTATATTTCCTCGTTTACTTCACTTTCCCCTCCACATTATCCACACAAAATTAGTGCTCTCCTAGACTATGGGCCTTGCCTCTTTGTTTAGATTCCTCAATAACAAAGGAAACACAACGGATCAGTACTAACGGTAAAAGAAAATCAGAGCTGGAGCAACCCAGCGGGTCAGGCTGCATTGCTGGAGGACAGGGATAGAGTGAATGTGGAGAGGATGTTTCCACTAGTGGGAGAGTCCAGGACTAGAGGTCATGGCCTCAGAATTAAAGGACGTTCCTTTAAGACGGAAATGAGGAGACATTTATTTAGTCAGAGGGTGGTGAATCTATGGAATTCTTTGCCACAGAAGGCTGTGGGAGCCAAGTCATTGGATATTTTTTAAGGCAGAGATAGATAGATTCTTGATTAGTATAGGGGCCAGGCATTATGGGGAGAAGGCAGGAGAATGGGGTTAGGAGAGAGAGATAGATCAGCCATGATTGAATGGTGGAGTAGGCTTGATGGGCCGAATAGCCTAATTTTGCTCTTATCACTTATGACCTTATGACCTTAACACATGGGTAGGTGACATTTTGGGTTGAGACCATTTTTCAGATTATATACAGAACTGTATAAAGAACTGACTGTATACAAAACCCCCAAATATATATTCTTAAGTCACAAGTTAATTTCTGATCATTGAATTATTCTTATAGACTTGACTTTGACTGTCCTCTCTTTATTACTCCAAACGTTTTCTCCTCTACATCTTAGTCATAAAACACAGAAAACGTTACTCAACCCACCAAGTCCATTGAACCACTCTATATGAATCCCATTTGTCCACCTCAAACCCATAGCCTTCAGTGCCTCAGCTATTCAATGAATAAACACATGGCATCCTGAATGTTATTATTGTAGCTGCCTCCATCAACTCCTCTGGCTGCACATTTTCTCTTTTCATCCACACTCCTTAAGGCCTTTACACCACTGTAATGCCCCTGTCCCACTTAGGAAACCTGAACGGAAACCTCTGGAGACTTTGCGCCCCACCCAAGGTTTCCGTGCGGTTCCCGGAGGTTTTTTGTCAGTCTCCCTAATGGTCGAAAGTGGTTTCCGCTTCTTCTATGTTCCGGCGATTATTTAAAAAAATTCAAAACCGGCCGTGACTAATAATAGGTTGCCGTTTTAAAAATCGGTAAATTTTTAGTCGAAGCAGGTTGTGATGCTAGTTGAAGGTGGTTGCCGGAGGTTGCAGGTAGTGGAAGGTAATTAGACCTTTTTTTCACCCAGTTTTATTCCACCAGGGAGGTCAACGGGGTTGGTATCTGAAGTCGTATTTAAGGCCGGGCAAGGCCCGTGACCTTGAGGGAGTAGGAAGCTGTATTGGAGAGGAAAAAAACATCCAGTGCACACAACTCGTGTCCACTTAGTTTTTGGCTGGATTCATGTTAGTCCCCGCTACATGTTTCTTAAAAGCTGTGAGAGTAGCATGAGTCAAGAGTCGAGTCAAGTGTTTTATTGCCATATGTCCCAGATCGAACAATGAAATTCTTACTTGCAGCAGCACAACACAATATGTACCTATCCCCACTACCGTTTTCAGACAGCAAATTCCAGATTACAACCAGTCCGTTTGGTGAAAAAAATCTTCAGAATCCCTCTAAACCCTTGTGTGCCCTCTTGTGTTCAACGCCACTGCTGTGGGAACATACTTATTTCTATGTAGTCATAGAGTCTTACAGCATGGAAACAGTTTGGCCTAACTTGCACATACCAGCCAACATGTTCCATCTTCATTACTCCCACATGCCTGCATTTGGCTGATATCCCTCTAAACCTGTCCTATCCACGTACCTGTTTAAACTGTCTACCCTGCCTATGCCTCTCATTACTTTGTACATGTCTCTGCGGTCCCTCCACAGCCTTCTCTGTCGCAAGAAAGCAAGGCATCCAATATCTAGTATCTTCTTATAACTGAAATGCTCCACCCCAGGCAACATTGTGATTTTGTGTTATATTCCTGTTGTTTGTCAAATGTAAATGATGTTTTGGGATCACATTGAAATGGGAAGTTCTACATCTAGGTTACTTTTGCTGTACACAACTGTTGCCTATTTAGCTTAGCTTTAGTTTAGTTTAGAGATGATAATATGTACATTTTCCAAGATCAAGAAAGGGTAGGGAAGTGAAGAAATATTACACACATTTTAGTCACATGCAGACCACCTACAACAGGGGTTCACAAACACTTTTGTTCCGTTTTACCCCTGGCACCTTTAATAGCACATAACAATGTTATTTCACTTATTTATGAACAACTAATGATGAACCGATACCGGTATACCAGACCCAAACAGTCAGTCAATGAGAAAAAAAAAGTACAAATCCAGAATCAATAAATTTACCCCCTGGGTAGGCAAAATTTACCACAGGTTGGGAACCGTTGACCTACAGGAAATTTGAAAATAGGCAGACTTCTTTCCCACTCTCTTTCCTTGGGGTGCAGGTCGCATTTATATGTAACTTCTTACCAAGTAATCCTCCGCCTAAAATCTCTGAGGTGCATTTCAAAAGGAGTACACAAATCAACGAGCACAATTAGGAATTTTTGGAATGTACATATTTTAGTTTAGTTTAGTTTAGAGATACAGTGCGGAAACAGGCCCTTCGGCCCACCGAGTCCGCACTGACCAGCAATCCCCGCAGAGTAACACTATCCTACACACACAGGAGACAATTTACACTTACACCAAGCCAATTAACCTACAAACCTGTATGACTTTGGAGTGTTCTTCAGTATGTATGGTGCAAAACTCAAGGGAGCAAGCAGGAAAGGGTGTAGAGAAGATTTACGAGGATTTTGTCAGGACTAGAGGGTCTGAGCTATAGGGAGAGTTTGAGTATGCTGGAATTCTATTCCTTGGAGAGCAGGAGGATGAGGGGTGAGAGTCTCTTGCCCAGAGGAGGTGAATCGAAGGATATAGGTTTAAGGTGAAGGGGAAAAGATTTAATAGGAATCTGAGGGGTATCTTTTTCACACAAAGGGTGGTGGGTGTATGGAATAAGCTGCCAGAGGAGGTAGTTGAGGCTGGGACTATCCCAACGTTTAACAAACAGTTAGACAGGTACATGGATGGGACAGGTTTGGAGGGATATGGACCAAATGCAGGCAGGTGGGACTAGTGCAGCGGGGACATGTTGGCCGGTGTGGGCAAGTTGGGCCGAAGGGCCTGTTTTCATGCCATATGACTCTCTGACGCTATAATACATTTAGTGGCTGAGACAATGAGCAAAGCCTTGCGAGAAACTCCACATCCAAATTTCAAAGTAAAATGTGAGAAGTTATCAAAAAATTGAGACTTTTGGGCATTTGAATGGAAACCACTAATGGTGATTTTGCTCTGCAGTAGATTTCCCAACTCTGTGAAATGAGCATGTTCATGTTCCTCTGTTCTATTCAACACGCTTTTTCTGCTATAATCATAAATGTTATGATTTGTCTTAATAAGCTGCACTATTAATATTGAAGAAACCTTTGAATATTAGACTATAAATATTGCTTGTAGTTCTCGGAGCACAGTGGAGCTTTGCAATCATTATTGGCCCCAAACACTAATTATGTGCTTTGTTTAATGTGGCATTTAATGGACACCAATATTCCAAATGATGGCTGCAAAGGCCGAAGAACACAAGATTCTCATTATACTGTATTAACAGCTGCACAATTAATCTGTGTTGTACCTTGCAGCACAATGTTTTCCACTAATTAACTTTCAGAATTATTTGCTTTATTTTGTCAAGGAAGGAAATAAAGAGACTGTGGAACTGCTTAGTTAATATTATTAACTGATGAATACCACCTCCAATTGCAGTTTTCCCCTCACATTTATTTTGTGAGAAACATATTACAAATTAATTTTATTCACAAAACAGAAACTTTGGATAATTTGGTCTGCTTTCCATTCCCCAGTTCTCGAGAGGAAATAGCTTCAGTGGCATTGGCAAACGCAACCTATCAGTTTCAAGTGTTGTTCCTCATTCATCACAAGTTCTCCATGAGAGTGGAGTAGTTCATTGAATCTGCTAATGGGTCTGCTATTTTAAACTCATTAATGTACAAGCTTGGTGGTCAGATATCTGCATCAGGGCTGCACAGAGACAGTGATCATTAGGTAAACACCACTGGAGGGGTCTTTGCACGTGATGATGACACTGTTTTCAATAGAAGTGTTATCAGCTGAAAAGAGCCCTTTTGTATCAATATTCCAACATGTAGAATAGCATCATTGCGGAGCGTCACTCGTCGGGAGCTTGCGGTCTCACATGTCAGGAGTGGGTGTATATGGCAGGGCTAAATAATGTGCCTGTTGGGCCACTGTGCAATACATACTCATCTGATGCTCAGTCAAATATGTAATGTGGATGCTGTTATCATTTCCTGACAATGGCATCCCCATGCTGTTGGAGTCATACTGTCACACTGCCACCCAGCTTTGTGTCATCTGCAAATTTGCTAATATTACTTTTAATCCCTTCATCTAAATCAGGGGTGTCCAGGGCCAGATTTAGACGAAGAGAGGCCCTCAGCTATTCCACCTGTGAGGCCCCTCCCAATCCCCCACCCCCACGACAAGAGGAAGTTGGAAGAGTCCACCAGATTCACACCGATGTGCAGCTGAGCGTGGCCAATGGGATAAGGGCTGGAAAGCTGCCCTTTTTATTTATTGCCAGTGCTAGTGTCGAGTTATCGGCTTAAAACACTATTATTCTGAAATGGAGGGCAAGGAAAATTACTAAAGTGTTGTTTAGAGACTACAGTGCATTGTTGAATTTCCTTTATTGTCATTCAGACCTTTCAGTCTGAACAAAATATCATGCCTGCAGTCATACATACAATAATACAATAATAGACAACAGAACAGACAGTAAACACAAATTAACATCCACCACAGTGAGTCCACCAAGCACCTCCTCACTGTGATGGAGGCAAAAATCTTAGGGCTGCTGTCTCTTCCCTCCTCTTCTCCCTCTGCGCTGAGGCGATACCCCACCGGGCGATCATAAATCAGTCCCGCGGCTCACCGAGCTCCGCGAATGGGCCGGTTCAAATACGGGGCCCGGGGTGGTCGAAGCCGCCGCCCTCTAGTCCAGCGGACGCAGCTGTTGACGATGTCGTCCACTGGCCCGCGGCCGAACCCCGGACTCAGGCCGCCGCCACCAGAACGCCGTCTCAGCCACCGGAGCACCGTTCCAGCCCTGAGCCGGGTCGCCCTCACGTGAGTGTCTCAGCCCCGTGCCAGGCCACCCTCACGGGAGCGCCGTTACCCTCGAGCTGGGCCGCCCCGACGGGAGCACCGTTACCCTCGAGCTGGGCCGCCCCGACGGGAGCGCCGTTTCCCTCGGGCTGGGCCGCCCCGATGGGAGCGCCGTTCCACCCTCGAGCTGGGCCGCCCCGATGGGAGCGCCGTTCCACCATCGAGCTGGGCCGCCCCGACGGGAGCACCGTTTCCCTCGGGCTGGGCCGCCCTCACGGGAGCGCCGTTACCCTTGGGCTGGGCCGCCCCGATGGGAGCGCCGTTACCCTCGGGCTGGGCCGCCCACACGGGAGCATCTCAGCCCCTCGTCAGGCCTCCCTCACGGGAGCGTCACAGCCCCTCACGGGAGTGCCGTTCCAGCCCCGAGCTGGGCCGCCCTCAAGGGAGCGAGCCCAGGGCGAGTCCTGACAGGCTGCCTCCGGAGCCCCGAGGTCGCCAGCTCCGCCATTAGGCCTCAGCGCAGATGGAGACAGAGAAGGGGGATACGACAAAAAAGTCGCATTCCCCCGAAGGGAGAGACAGCAAGCCCTGTTTCAACCCCCCACCCACCCCCCCCCCCCCACACATAAACACAGCCTAAAAAACCAAAAACGTAGCTAGACAAAACTAGAGCCGCAGCTGTTTACCAGCGCCGCCACTTCCGGACTGTTGTGTTGTGACATCATATGTAAGAAAGGCCTATGACAGTGTCAAAAATATTATACACCAGACCCGTACATTTTATGTGAAATAAACGCATGCAGCTCATATCACAAGCGTGAAGCTCAAAGACCCTTGCAGCCATGGTCCAGAGGGCCCTGGAAGCTCTGGGGTTTTAGATGCTCTCTGGTGCATTCTGAGCCTTATTTTGGAGCATTTTGCACCAGATTTATGACCAATATTTCAGAAATACTTTTGGTTGAGTCAAGAGTAATGAGTGGTTGGAATGGGATGATTGGGATCATTATTGTATACATTTTTTTAAATCAAGAATTGAAGCTGTCCTTGTTTTAATAATCAAGTTATACTGGAAAATGTTATGTAAAATGTTATAAAGGAGCATGCAAACACTGCAAATAAAATACTGTAAGTTTTTGCAGTAAATAAAACCTTTTTTTAGAAAATGTTTTGTGTGTTGATTTGATTGCCTGTTACTGTTCGACTGTGTTAGTGTGTGTAAATAATATGTTGCAAACTATGGAATACATATGTTTCAGTATTGTTATCAAGATAAAGAAAGCAGTTCCAATTGTTTGATATTATTCATATGGAGGAGAAAATATAATTGTTCTAAAACCTACCTTAATTTTTTAATCTCACTAATGATAATCCCCCTCTCCCCCTCCTCCTTCCTCCTCCCTCCCCTTCACCCCTCTCTCCTCCCCATCTCTCTCTCCCCCCTCCCCTTCCCCTCTCTCTCCCCCTCTCTCTCTCCCCCTCTCTCTCTCCCCCTCTCCTCCCTCTCTCCCCCCCCTGTCTCAACCCCTCCTTTTCCCCTCTCACATCCCCCCTCACTCTCCCTCTCTCCCCATCTCTCTTCCTCCCACGCAGTGAGGCTCCGACTCCCCACTGCAGACACCGCAGCCCTCCCCCCCCCGGCACTCTCGCAACGCAATATTCCACTACTTACCTGGAGTAGGCACCTAGGATTTTTGGTAAACACGAGGCATCGAGGTGATTGTGTGGAGTGCAAATGGAGATCTGAACCCGCCTGGGCCCACTGCGCACGCGCGGAGAGACAGCGTCATTTTGCGTCGCTACTGCATCACCGGCTTCCCCCAACTGCGCAGGCACGGATGGTCACAATTTTTCCCCCCAAAACTTCCAGTGGGCCGGAACCAGAATTTCAGGTAATTTCCGTCAAAGTGGAAACGCTGATAGCGCTCCAATTTTTTTTTTCTCTGGATTTTTTTTACTCTGGGAAAAAAAATCACCTTGGCCGGAGGCCCCCTAGATTTTGAGGCCCCAGGCTTCAGCCTATGAAGCCTATAGGTGAATCCGGCCCTGCCGAGGCCCCCCTAGATCTCGAGGCCCTAAGCTTAAGCTTGTGAAGCTTCTATGTAAATCCGGCCCTGGGAGTGTCAAACTCACGACCTGCGGACCGGATGCCGCCCGCGAAGGGGTTCGATCCGGTCCACGGGATGATTTCCCCAATGCCAGAGTGGGCTGCAGCTGTGCCCGGTGCCAGATCGGAATGCATTCGCGCGTGCATGGCACGATTTGGCACGCATAAAGTTGCATTTTGCCCGTGGTCTAAAATGAGTTAAAATGAGTTTGACCTGTTCTAAATCATTAATATATATTGTAAATAGCTATGGCCCCAGAATCGAGCATTGCAGTACCCCACTAGTCACTGCCTGCCATTCTGAAAAGGACCCGTTAATCCCTACTCTTTGTTTCATCTTTTATGATTGACTCCAGCAACTTCCCCACTACGAATGTCAGGCTAACTGGTCTATAATTTCCCATTTTTTCTCTCCCTCCTTTCTTAAAAAGTGTGATAACATTAGCTACCCTACAATCCACAGGAATTGATCCTGAACCTATAGAACATTGGAAAATGATCACCAATGCATCCACGATTTCTAGAGCCACTTTCTTAAGTACCCTGGATGCAGACCATCAGGCCCTGGGGATGTATCAGCCTTCAGTCCCATCAGTCTATCCAACACCATGTTCTGCCTAATGTGTATTTCCTTCAGTTCCTCCGTCACCCTCGGCCCTCTGGCTATTCCTATATCGGGAAGATTGTTTGTGGTCCTCCTTAGTGAAGACAGATCCAAAGTACCTTTTCAACTCGTCTGCCATTTCCTTGATCCCCATAATAAATTTACCCTTTTCAGACTTCAAGGGTCCAACTTTGGTCTTAACTAATCCCTGCTATGTTATACTTTTATTTTTATTTTTTAATTTTTTTTATTTTTTATTTTTATACTGTCCTTGACTTCCCTTGTCAGCCACGGTCGCCCCTTACTCCTCTAGGAATAGGTGACTTTTTGGGTTGAGACTCTTCTTTAGACCCTTCAGTCTGAAGAAGGGTCTCGACCCGAAACGTAACCTACTCCTTTTCTGCAGAGATGCTGTTTGAACCGCTGAGTTACTCCAGTCTATCTTCCATCGAAACATAGGAACATAGAAAATTGGTGCAGGAGGAGGCCATTCGGCCCTTCGAGCCAGCACCGCCATTCATTGCGATCATGGCTGATCGTCCCCAATCAACAACCCGTGCCTGCCTTCTCCCCATATCCCTTGACTCCACCAACCCCTAGAGCTCTATCTAACTCTCTCTTTTCTATCTTTCCTATCCATGTGTCTGTCTAATTGTTTTTTACATATTACAATTGTACCCACCTCCTGCACTTCCTCGGGCAGCTCATTCCATTAACCCATCATGCTGGGTTTAAAATAGTTGCCCCTCAGGTCTCCTTTAAATCTTTATCTTCACACCATACACCTACAGCCTTGAGTTTTTGACACCCCTACCCTGGGAAAAAAGACTGACAATTCATTAACCTTATCTATTTCATTCGTGGTTTTCTAAACCTTGATAAAGGTGTCTCAGTTTCCTACGTTCCAGTAGGAACTAAAGACTCAGTTTCCTACTTTCCAATAAAAGCAGCCCAAACCTATCCAGTAATCAAGCCCCCAGTTCCTGGTAACATCCTTCTGAATTTTCTCTGCACTCTTTCCAGCTTAATGAGATCCGTCCTACAGATGGTGACACGAAATGCACATAACGTTCCAAGCGTGGTCTCACCAACGATTTTTGTACAGTTTTAACATGATATCCCATTTCACACCCTACTCTCAACTTCACCTGGTCCTCCCCTGCCCTCTAATTCAGTTGTACACCATTAACCTCCACCCTGCTCTCAACATCACCTGTTCAACTTCTACCTCCTCCCAAAAGTCCACAAACAGAACTGCACTGAGAGACCCATTGTTCCTGCCTGCTCCCGCCCCACTGAACTCATCTCCACATACCTCGATACTATCCTCTCCCCCCTTGCTCAATCCCTTCCCACCTACATCCAAGACACCTCACACGCCCTTCAACTCTTTAATCACTTTAATACCACTCAGTTTCCAGGCCCCCATTCACTCATCTTTACCATGGATGTTCAGTCCCTCTATACACCGTCCCCCATCAAGAAGGCCTTAAGACCCTCTGTTTCTTCCTCAAATAAACACCCAACCAATTTCCCTCTACTAACATTCTCCTCCACCTAGCCTCACACACAAGGCCTTCTCCTCTGACTCCTCCCACCTTCTCCAAATCAAAGGTGTAGCCTTGGACACCAGCATGGCCCCAGCTATGCCTGCCTGTTTGTTGAGTAAGTCGGACAGTTCTAATTTCAGGCGTACACAGGCCCAATCACCCAACTCTATCTCTGCTACACCGACAATTACATCGGGGCTACCTCCTGCATCCGTACAGAACTCATGGACTTCAACACTAACTTCCACCGTCCCCTCAAATTCACCAGGACTATCTCGACCATCTCTCTCCCCTTTCTTGATCCCTCTCTCTCCCCTTTCTTGATCCCTCTGTCTCCATCACAGGAAATAGACCATCAACTGACATCTATTACAAACCTACCACAGCTAATTGGACTATACCTCTTCAAACCCTGCCTCTTGCAAAGATGCTATTCCCTTCTCTTAATTCCACCATCTCTGCTGTATCTCCTCTCAAGATGAGGTGTTCCACAAGAGGCCATCCGAGTTGTCCTCATTCTTCAGGGAATGTGGGTTCCGTCTTCTGTCATAGATGAGGCCCTCACACATGTCTCCTGTGTCCTGTAGTTCTGCTTTTGCTCCCCCCCCCCCCCACGCTGCCCCTCCCCACATGTTCTCCTGATTCTCAACATTCACCAAACCGACCACTGTGACCAACATATCATCCTCCGACATTTCCATCACTTCCTAAGGGATCCCGACACTAATCACATCTTCCCATCTCCACCCCTTTCCGCCCTCCGCAACTACTTGGTTAACTCATCCCTTCCCACGCACACCATCCCCTCTCCAGGTACTTTCCTCTGCAACTGCAGGAGATGCAACACCTGTCTCTATACCTCCTCCATCTACTCCATCCAGTCCAACAGTCCTTTCAGGAGACGCAGAGGTTCACAGGTACCTCTTCTAACCTCTTCTACTGCATACGATGCTCCTGATGTAGGCTCCTGTACATTGGCAAATCCAAACGTTGACTCGGCGACCGTTCCGCTCAACACTTAAGGGCCTGTCCCACTTCGGCGTTATTTGCGCGTCATTTAGGCGACATCATTTACGCGTCACGCACGTGTCGTGACGCTCGCATGGCGCGTGGTGAGACGTGGTGGCTTAGGCAATTATGCGCGGTCAGATAAGCAAATGTCCTGTTACCTTTTCGACCTTATTTTATTGTTTTACGATTGCCATTTGTCCTTTGACAGCAGAGAACAGAACCTGACTAACGTAGACTGCCAGTTACACATGTTCAGTTTCAACCTTCTTTAAAGCACTGAATTATATTATAACACATGAAGAGGCCGTGAAGCATTTTTAAGCATTCTCCCTGTCTCCATCCCTTGCTGTCTTCTTGAAGCTTTGCAATTTATTTCTGACAGCACCTACCACTTTCTGTAAGAAACTTGCTCCGTACATCTCCTTTATACTTTGCTCTTCTCACCGTGTCCTCTAGTCTTTGACATTTCCACCCTGAGTGAACGTTCTGACTGTCTATACTATGTTTGCCTCACATAATTTTATAAACTGCTGTGACTCCACAAAGAAAATATTTCATGTTTGTCCAACTGCTCCTTATAGCTAATTGCCCCTAATCCAGACAGCATCCTTTCCAAAACTTACACATTCTTCCTGTAATGGGGCCACCAGACCAGAACTGCACACAACACTTCAAACGCAGCCCAACCAAACTTCTATACAGCTGCAACATAACTTCCTGATTTTATACTCAGTGCCCTGACCGATGAAGGCGAACATATCATATGCCTTGTTTACCACTCTTGCTACCTTTAAGGAGCTGTAGACTTGAACTGCAAGGTCCCACTGTTCATCAATGCTGTAAGGTGTCCTGCCATTATCCATTAAGAAGGTGCCCAACATTATTTGTTTCATCGATCAGGCCATTGAATATGGGAAACATAAAAACAAAGAACTGCAGATGCTGGTTTATACCAAAGATAAACACTCCCTCCTCAGGTACCTTTGATGTAACACCTGTCCCAATTCCTCCTCCCTAGACTCCATCTAGGAAGGAACTCAGTGAGTCAGGCAGCATCTCTGGAGAAAAAGGATTTAGGTGATGTTTCAAGTTGGGACCCTATTTGGAATCGGATATGATAGTAGCATTTAAGAACAATTTAGACAGATACATGAATATGCAATGAATAGAGAGATATGGAGCAAGTGCAGGCAGATGGGATGTTTTAATCGCCATCATGCTTGGTACTGACATCGTGGGCTGAAGGCCTTGCTGCTAGGCTATACTTTTATGTGTTCTATGGACTAGCCTACCATGCTAGCCCTTGTCCAAGGCCTGACTAATGTCCATGTAGACCACATCCACTTCTTCAATCCTTTTGGTCACCTTTTCAAAAAACTCAATCAAAATTGCTTCCCATGCACAAAGCGATGCTGTTCAGGTTCAGCACTTGCCCTTCCACGTACCAACAGATCTGTCCCTCAAAGCCCTCTCCAGTAGCATTTCCACCCACTCCTGACAGTTTAGATCCTGCTCTTCTGACGGCTGCGACTGATGGTAAGAACACTTCCCTGTCTTGTCCTGGCAACCATCCTCCATTCTTCTAACATCCACCTGTGAATGATGCAAATATCTCCACCAGTCTCCATGCAATTTGCTCCCCTGCTTCCCACAGCGTTCTTGGATATATTTGATCATTCCCCAAGGATTTATCCACTACAATATGCTTTAAAACTGTAATAAAGCATATTACATCACAATATGCTTTAAAACTGCCAGCTCCTTCTTTGTTGTGATGTGAATATGTTCAAATACATCACAATTAATTTCCCTTAATTTCTTAACCTCCATGACCTTCTGCACGGTGGCCTAGTGGTAGTGTTGTTGCCTTACAGCACCAGAGACCCGGGTTCAATCCTGACTACAGGTGCTGTCAGGTGGAGTTTGTGCGTTCTCCCTTAGGCCTTGTGGGTTTCTCCAAGTGTTCAGGTGCTCCACCCATATTCCAAAGATGTGCAGGTTTGTATCTTAATTGGCCTCTGTAAATTGTCCTTAGTGTGTAGGGTAGTACTAGCGTATGGGTGATTGATAGTTGGCGCACACTTGGTGGGCTAAAGGGTCTCTTTCCATGCTGTATCACTAAACTAAACTAAACAATCTGTGCTGATCCATGTGCTCTTAGATCCTGCCACCATAGACTATCCTCCAACAACTTCCCCAGCGCCAACATCATGTTCAGCTGCCTGTAGTTCCCTGGTTTGCCATTGCTGCCAACATCAGCCACCCTCCAGACTTCAGGGCCGCCTCAGTCCCCTTCGTAGTTTTGCACATGTACATATACTTGATCAGGCCCCAGGGACTTATCCACCTTAATGCACTTTAAAATCGCCCATACTTCGTCTTTGGTACTTCATATAAGATCTAAGACATCATAAGTCTTATTATTCTTACATCTACAGTATCTGCCATCTCCCTTCATATTTGCTCCTAGTCAAGAGAGAGTGTTTTATTGTCATGTGTCCCAGATAGAACAATGAAATTCCTACTTGCAGCAGCACAACAGAATATCTAAACATAGTACACTGTAAAATAAATAATAAATGACAGAGAAAATAGTTCAGTGTGTGTTTGTATATATACATATACATACATACATATGCACATATATAAATGTAAAAACTAACAAATAATAATAGTGTAAAAAGACAAAACCAATGCCCCCAAGTCGATGTCGTTCAGAGCTTATTTGGAGATTGTAGTGTTTAATAGCCTGATGGCTGTAGAGAAGAAGCTGTTCCTGAACCTGGACGTTACTGTTTCAGGCTCCTCTATGTTCTTCCCGATGGCAGTATGAAATGAGTGTGTGGCCAGCGTGGTGTGGGTCTTTGATGATGGGTCCCCTATTATTCAAATTGATTATTGAAGGGCATATCATACATTATTTTCTATTTCTATATAGACTCACTGGATAATCCCTCGAGAATTCCCTCATGAGGTACTGTGTGGTGTTCTCAATAACCAAAAATGTAACTTACTTCTCCTCTCTTACTTCTACATATATCATGTCTGTAGCATCTATAGCCCGGAACATTGAACTGCCAGTCCTGCCTCCCCTCAACAACATTTCTGATAGCCTCATTATCTCACAGCCAGTTGACCTTTGCCCTATCACCTGCTAATCAAACCCCCTTCACCTGTATCCACCCATCACTCGCCAGGCTTTGTTCCCCCTCTCACCCAACTTTCTCCCGCTCACTACAATCAGTGTGAAGAAGGATCCGGACTTGAAACCCGCCTACCCATGTCTTCCAAAGATGCTGCCTGACCAGTTACTCCAGCACAGTCCTATGCCTTCTTCCCGATGCTCAAAGTGAAAATGAGGGTGTTGATAGTGTTGTGGGTCTTTGATGATATTGGCTGCCTTATTGAGGTAACAGCTTCTGTAGATTCCTTCGATGGTGGGGTGGTGAGTGTGAGCAGTGGACTGGGCAGTATCTACCACTCTCTGTAGTTTCCTTTGTTCCTGGACATTTGAGTTGCTGAACCAGGCCTTAATGCAATCAGTCAATGTGCTCTCTACCGCACACCTGCACGTACAAGAGAGCATTCATTGACATACCAAATCTTCTCAAACCTCTAAGGAAGTAGAGGTGTTGATAGGCTTTCCTTATGATGACATCAAGGACAGATCTTCAGAGCTCTACAGTGCAGGAACGTGAAGTTATCAACTCTCTCCACCGCAAACCACTCGACTTTCCCCGTCTAAAGGCAATCTGCTCCAATGTTGTGCTGACACTGAGAGCATGATTGTTGTTCTGGCAACATTCAATTAGATTTGCAATATCCCCCCTCGACTCTGACTCACCATTATACGTTCAACAACATTGATGCTGTTTGTGAATTTAAAGATGACGTTGGAAGTGTGGCTGGCTGCATAGTCATTGGTATAGAGTGAGTAGAGCAGTGGGCTGAGCACACAGCCATGGGGTGCTCCTGTGCTGATGGTTATCGAGGAGGAATTGTTGATGCCAAGTTGTACTGATCGTGGCCAGTCAATGAGGAAGTCAAGGACCCAGTTGCATAGATGAGCAGACACCCAGTTCCCTGAGTTTGATAACATGTTTGGAGGGAATGATGATGTTGAACACTAAGCTGTATTCGATGAACAACAGCCAGACGTTCATATTCTTGTTATCCTGTGCAGAGTAAAGAGGCAGCAAGATCACAATCCCAGATGATCTACTGTGGCGGGAGACAAATTATAGTGACTAATAATGGTATTTGGGATAAGCCTGGAAACTACTGGGTAGTGGCACCTTACATCGGCAGTAATATAAGGAAGGTGTTGAAGATCCTAAAATGGCCGTGGGACTTACCATCGCCCGCCTGGGGCTTCAACATCGGGCTTCAACGTCTGGAGAAAAATGGAGAGCAGGGGAGAGAAAAGATTTTGCCTTCCATCACAGTGAGGAGGAGATTCACTGTGATGGATGTTTGTGTGAACTAAATTGGTTGTGTGTCTAGGAATCATTTTTTGTTTGTATGGCTGTAGAAACAGAGTTTCGTTTGAGCCTCACTGAGGTTCAAATGACAATAAATATTGTATTGTATTGTATTGTATTGTATTGTATTGTATTGTATTGTATTGTATTGTATTGTATTGTATTGTATTGTATTGTATTGTATTGTATTGTATTGTATCCTGCAGAACAGTATTTACCTTCACATGTAAAGGTAAGGACTGATTTGAGGGATTCAGCAGGGTTTTGTACAAGGAGAATATCCCACACATCTGATGAGTTTTTTGAACCGGTAATAAAGAAAATGGATGAAACAACAGTGGATGTTGTTTATGGCAGTGTAGGCAAAATTGATCCAGATTCAGCTTGTTGATAGGCAGAACAGGGGAGTGATGGATGAGTGTTTTCTCTGACTAGATGTCTGCAACAAGTGATATACAGCAGGGGCTGGTGCTGGGACCTTTGTTTGTTGCGTACATGAATGACCTGGATGAGAATGTAGGTGGTCTGATTAGTAAATTTACAGACTACAAGAAAAAGAGAATAGCAAAGATGGTGTAAAAGGAAGCAGGACATGGTTAGCTGTGAAGTTGGTCAAAGCACTGGTTCACGGGCAGCACAGTGGCACAGCGGTAGAGTTGCTGCCTTACAGCGGCAGAAACCCATGTACGATCGTGACCGCGGATGCTGTCTGTACAGAGTTTGTACATTCTCCCTGCGACAGCATGGTTTTTTTCCGGGTGCTCCGGTTTCCTCCCACATTCCAAAGGTTTGTAGATTAATTAGCTTAGTATAAATTTAAATTGTCCCTAATGTGTGTGGGATAGTGCTAGTGTGTGCGGATCGCTGTTCGGTGGGCCAAAGGGCCTGTTTCCGCACTGTATCTCTAAACCAAACTAAACTAAACTTAGGATTTACTATAGATAATGTGATGTAAAGCACTTTTAGAAGTTAAATTCTGGTAAGACATGTAAATTAAATGGCAGGGATCCAAGCAACATTGGATGCACATACAGATCTTGGGATGCAAGCATATAGCTCCCCAAAACAAGTGGGCAGGATAGGAAATGCAGATACTGGTTTAATCCGAAGATAGACACAAAATGTTAGAGTAACTCAGCGGGACAGGCAGCATCTCCAGAGAGAAAGAATGGGTGACGTTTTGAGTATTTCAAATATTATTAAAATGACTGAAATGACTCAACCCGAAACGTCACCCATTCCTTCTCTCCAGAGATGCTGCCTGTCCCGTTGAGTTACTCCAGCATTTTGTGTCTATCTACAGTGCAGAAGGTATTCAGTCAGCTTGCCTTCACATTATGTTTAATGATGTTGGGAAATCATCTTGCAGCTGCACAAATCAGCACTTGTGATAATCAGAATGCGATGGATCGACAATGAGTTTCACCGTCATTCCAGTCCAAAATGTAATTCAGTTAAGCAGCATCAATGTCTAGCAGCTAAGACCAATATGCAAGAGTGTAGTTCAGAGGGTCCATAGTGGCAGCTCCTTTAACTGAGCCCAATCCAACCATGGATAGGTACTTGGTACTGATTTCAGTGAGAAACTTCACTTCAGTCCATGATTATACTAAATAAATTGTAATAAAGGCTGGCTTACCACAAGAGGGTGCACTACATGGAAGTGGAATGCTCCGCACAGCATCAGAGGATGTAGGGATACCTTCTGCCACCAGGTTAGGCAATGTGTACAGCACGAAAGCTGTGAGGATTTTCAACATGCATCCAAAGTTTATTTGAAAAGGTGGGCCAAGTGTTTTATGTCTGAACCCTATGGTAACACATGCAAAGGAATGCATTGCTGCAGATTCACTGTAACCTCTGACATGGTCAATATCCTCTATAATCCATTATGTCGCGATGTTGTCAACATATAGAATACGAAAGTACCTTTGGATACTGGAAGCATGAGCAATGTAGAATTTTCAGTAACAACGATTTACTTCTAAGGAAGATGTCAACCTATGCAAATAATCTCAGATGTTAAAGAAACTCAGATAGAAATATCGAAACATAGAAACGTAGAAAATAGGTGCAGGAGGAGGCTATTCGGCCCTTCGAGCCAGCACCGCCATTTATTGTGATCATGGCTGATCGTCCCCAATCAATAACCTGTGCCTGCCTTCTCCCCATATCCCTTGATTCCACTAGCCCCTAGAGCTCTATCTAACTCTCTCTTAAATCCATTTAGTGACTTGGCCTCCACTGCCATCTGTGGCAGGGAATTCCACAAATTCACAACTCTCTGGGTCAAAAAGTTTTTTCTCACCTCAGTCTTAAATGGCCTCCCTTTTATTCTAAGACTGTGGCCCCTGGTTCTGGACTCGCCCAACATGGGGAACATTTTTCCTGCATCTAGCTTGTCCAGTCCTTTTATAATTTTATATGTTTCTATAAGATGTTAAAGAAACGATGTACAAGTGACTTTGACATCATCTGGATTCGCAACAAAGTCCTCGACTCTATTGCACCTGAGAAGGTTTATTACATTTTTCAAATATTATTAAAATGACTGAATTAAAACAAAAGAATGGAAAATAAAAACAAATTAACTTGGCCCTGGATTATTAAATACGGACAATTAACTTTTGCGAGAGCTACTTTTCTGAATGACTGCAATCCTTTTGTGACAATATTTCCACAGTGTTGTTACACATGGTGTTCCAGGAATTAAAACCAAGCGGAAGTAATGGAGATACATTTCAGGATAGTGTGCACTTTGTCTGGGAACATGCAGGTGGTAGTTTTTCCCGACACTTTAGTTTAGTTTGGAGATACAGTGTGGAAACAGGCCCATCGGCCCAATGAGTCTGCACCGACCAGTGATCCCCGCACATTAACACTACCCTACGCACACTAGGGATAATTTACATTTATACCAAGCAAATTAACGCACAAACCTGTACGTCTTTGGAGTGTGGGAGGCAACAGAAGATCTCGGAGAAAACCCACATGGTCACGGGGAGAACGTACAAACTCCGTACAGACAGCACCCGTAGTCAGGATTAAACCCAGGTCTCGGGTTTAATCTAACGTTACACTACCATGCCACCCAAATTGCTCTCCTTGTAATTCTCAGTGGTTAAAGTTGCAAGTTTAGGAGATGCCATTGAAGATGCCTTGGCAAGTAACTGCAGTGCATTTTACAGATGGTACACAGTATATTAACTGTGGAGGGGTTGAATATTTAGAACGCTTGATGTGGTGCCAAATATGTAAGGTGCTTCTTTATGAAACAGTGTGAAGCTTCTGAGTGTTACAATTGCTCCAATCATAAATTAAAAATGAAATACTCTATTGCAGAATCAAAGAATCATTACAACCCAGAACATTGGGCCTGTCAGGTCCGTACCCGCTCTATGATAGAGTAACAGAAACAGAGACTACCAGAGATACACATCAGGATAGACGGCCACTCTGGAAAAGGAAACTGAGTTAACATTTCAGGTCGTTGATCTTCCAATAGATCTTCAAAAGAACAAAAACATCAAGTTTTAAGGACACAAGGTCATGTGATAGGAGCAGAATTAGACCATTCGGCCCATCAAGTCTACCCTGCCGTTCAATCATGGCTGATCTCTCTTTCCCTCCAAACCTCATTCTCCTGCCTTCTGCCCATAAGGCACTGACACCTGTACTAATTAAGAATCTATCTAGCTCTGCCTATATGGAGGCTGCCAATATCCATTGTCGGCCTCCACAGCCTTCTGTGGCAAATAAGTCCACAGATTTACCACCTTTTGACTAAAGAAATTCCTCCTCATTTCCTTCGTCAAGGAACGTCCTTTAATTCTGCGGATGACCTCTAGTGCTAGACTCTCTCACTAGTGGAAACATTCTTTCCACACCCACACTATCCAAGCCTCTCACTATTTGGTACGTTTCACTGAGGTCCCCCCTCATTCCTCTAAACATCAGCATGTACAGGCCTAGTGTCGTCAAACGCTCATCATATGTCGACCCACTCATTCCTAAAATCATTCTTGTAAACCTCCTCTGGACCTCTCCAGAGCCAACACATACATCCTTCCTCAGATATGGTGCCCACAATTGCTCACAATACTCTAAATGTGGCCTGACCAGCACCTTATAGCCTCAGCATTACCTCCCTTAAGTTGCAGAAAATTATTGGAATGGAGAATACAAATGGTGTGCCTGTGAGAAGACGAACACCAAGAAATTTCAGGTGATACAACCGCCATCGGTATTATCTATGTTTGAATCTTTTCTACAGATATGACCTGTCTAGCTAAGTATCTCTCGCATCTTCTATTCTTCTTTCAGATTTCCAGCATCAGCATCTGCTTATTCTGTTAGAGTAATCCAGCAGGTCGCACTTGACACAATGTCGTCCAAAATATTTTTCTTCCAGCATCCCTTTGAATGTTATATCTGAGTATGTCTCTACTGTTACCAGCCAATGCAAACTAG
Source organism: Amblyraja radiata (assembly GCF_010909765.2). Lineage (NCBI taxonomy): Eukaryota > Metazoa > Chordata > Chondrichthyes > Rajiformes > Rajidae > Amblyraja > Amblyraja radiata. The sequence goes on from NC_045966.1 coordinate 62,050,010, forward strand.
ATCCTAAATGTGTACCAGCTAGAAAACATTTTCTTTCTGTCACCTTTGGTTCTTTTGCAATTATCTGAATTGTATCCTGCTTCATTAATCCCAATGCTCAGCATTTTGTCAGATGTGTCTAAGTGACTCACGTGCTCATCTAGGTACATTACTAATGCTGCCAGCAACCCAGCTTCAACCACTCTCTCATGCAGTGTATAAAGTATTCACCACATTCTGGATGAAGAAGGACACTTATCTCCATTTCCCCTGGCCATGAGTCCATGTCCTCTCGTACTATTCACCTCTCATATGGAGAAAAGGTTCCTGCAGTATATCTATCTATACCCATCATAAATTTACATAGTCATAGAGTCATACAGTGTGGTAACAATCCCTTCGGCCCAACTTGCCCACACCAGCCAACATGTCCCAGCTACACTAGTCCAACCTGCCTGCGTTTGGCCCATAAGAAACTTGTGTTGGATTTATCAAAAACTAAAAAACAAATATAATTAAAGGTTATTTACTGACTTGGGATTATGGATGTTAAATTGTGGATTCTTTGCTAATTCTTCAACCAAGAAGGCACACTTTACAAACAGTTATAACATTTACGGTCATATAATAAATTAATCCCTAATGCACCCAACTAAATATTAAAAATAACCGTAAAAAAAGTATTTTTTTTCCCTCACATGAAATCCACAACAACTTGGGGAACTCCTGGGAATAAAAAAAATCACACATTGATTATGAGATGATTAGTGCGGGTGTCAGAGGTTATGGGGAGAAGGCAGGACAATGGAGTTAGGAGGGAGAGATAGATCAGCCATGATTGAATGGCAGAGTAGACTTGATGGGCCGAATGGCCTAATGCTGCTCCTATCACATGAATAAAACTCAGAAATGTTTACCTTTATTAACATCCAGGATAAGTTACATCATTGTTCCCTTCGTGGCTATATATTGACTGAATCACTGGGTTTCATTTCCATTATTTGCAGGCCGCTCACTACCCACTTATTCTGAATATAGATTCCTCTTATTCTCCACATAATTTCCAAGGAAGCCTTCTTAATTATTTGTCCACAATTTTCCATCACCTCTCCATTCATGAGTAATGTTTGTTATTACAGATTTTCTATACATTCAAGTCAAGTCAAGAGAGTTTATTGTCATGTGTCCCAGATAGGACAATGAAATTCTTGCTTTGCTTCAGCACAACAGAATATTGTGGGCATAAATACAGAACAGTTCAGTGTGTCCATATCCCATAGACAATATATACACACATAAATAAACAGATAAAGTGCAATAGGCTGTTATTGTTCAGTTTGTTTGAAGTTGTGTTTAATAGTCTGATGGCTGTGGGGAAGTGGCTGTTCCTGAACCTGGATGTTGCAGATTTCAGGCTCCTGTACCTTCTACCTGATGGCAGCGGAGAGATGAGTGTGAGGCCAGGATGGTGTGGGCCCTTGATGATGTTGACAGCCTTTTGAGGCAGCGACTGTGATAGATCCCCATGATGGTAGGGAGGTCAGAGCTGATGATGGACTGGGCAGTGGTTACAACTTTTTCCAGCCTGTTCTGCTCCTGGACGTTCAAGTTGCAGAACCAAGCCATGATGCAACATGCTCTCTACTGTGCACCTGTAGAAGTTCGAGAGAGTCCTCCTTGACATACCGACTCTCCGTAATCTTCTCAGGAAGTAGAGGCGCTGATGTGCTTTCTTTATAATTGCATCAGTGTGCTGGAACCAGGAGAGATCTTCGGAAATATGCACGCCCAGGAATTTGAAGCTCTTGACCCTTTCCACCATCGACCCGTTGATATAAACAGGATTGTGCGTCCCCATCCTACCCCTTCCAAAGTCTACAATCAGTTCCTTGGTTTTGCTGGTGTTGAGAGCCAGGTTATTGTGCTGGCACCATTTGGTCAGTCGGTCGATCTCACTTCTATACTCTAACTCATCCCCATCAGTGATACGTCCCACAACAGTGGTGTCGTCAGCGAACTTGATGATGGAGTTCGCACTATGTCTGGATACACAGTCATGAGTATAGAGTGAGTACAGCAGGGGGCTGAGCACACAGCCTTGAGGTGCTCCCGTGCTGATTGTTATCGAGGATGACACGTTTCCACCAATACGGACAGACTGTGTTCTGTGAATGAGGAAGTCGAGGGTCCAATTGCAGAGGGATGCGCAGAGACCCAGATCTGAGAGCTTGGTAACCAGCTTTGAGGGGATGATGGTATTAAATGCCGAGCTGTAATCAATGAATAACAGCCTGACATATGAGTTTTTGTTGTCCAAGTGGTCCAGAGGGGAGTGGAGAGCCAGTGAGATTGCATCCACCGTTGATCTGTTGTGGCGGTAAGCGAACTACAGTGGGTCCAGGTTCTTGTCAAGGTAGGAGTTGATATGCGCCATGATCAACCTCTCAAAGCACTTCATCACCGCAGGCGTTAGTGCCACTGGTCGATAGTCATTGAGGCACGTCACCTTACTCTTCTTGGGCACCGGTATATTGATGTCCTTTTAAAGCAGGTGGGAACCTCAGACCTTAGAAGTGAGAGGTTGAAAATGTCCGTAAAAACTCCAGTCAGTTGATCCTCACAGGTTTTTAGAACACGACCGGGTATACCATCAGGTCCAGGCACTTCCCGAGTGTTCACCTCTCTGAAGGATTTTCTAACGTCGACCTCTGAGACTGTGACTGAAATACCATCAGGGCGAATGGGGGCTCGGGAAGGCACATCAGTGTTCTCCCTATCAAAGTGTGCATAAAACACATTCTCATCAGGGAGTGACGCTTCGCTGACATTCGAACTACCTCCTGATTTTGCCTTGTAGAAAGTGATGGCATTCAGGCCCCGCCACAGCTGCCGAACATCTGTCTCATCCTCCAGCTTGGAGCAGAAGTCCCTTTTGGCCTTTTTGAAGGCCTTACCAAGGTTGTATCTGTACTTCTTGTAAACCTCTGTATCTCCAGACCTGAATGCTCGGGATCTGGTCTTCAGAAGAATGCGGATCTCATGGTTCATCCAAGGCTTCTGGTTAGGAAACACTCGGAAGGTTTTTCTTGGGTATTTACTACTATTTAGCTATTAAAGCTATTTACTACTTTTTCTATGGGTAGGAAGGAACTGGTCTGGGCTGCGTCCACAATTCGCTGCAATTTCTTACGGTGCTGGATGGAGCTGTTCAAAACCGTGCTGTGATGCATCCTGATAACATGCTTTCTATGGCGCATCTGTAGAAGTTGGTGAGAGTTGTAGGGGACATGACGAACTTCCTAAGCCATCTAAGAAGTAGAGAAGTTATGGGCCTGTCCCATTTAGGCGACTTTTTAGGCGACTGCAGGAGCCTATGCAGTGGCCACATGGTCGCCACATGTTCGCGGGTGGTTGCTGGGGGAGTCGCCTTCATGGCCGTGAGGAGTTCCCGCATTCAAGGAACTAGTCGCGGCCTCATTATCGTCGGCGTGAATTTTCCAACATGTTGAAAAATTAGCGGCGACTAGAATGAAGCCGCCATGGAGAGTAGCGAGAATTCTCGTGCCATGGGTGGGTCTCCAGGAGGTCCTAGTGGGTCTCCAGGAGGTCCTAGTGGGTCTCCAGGAGGTCCTAGTGGGTCTCCAGGAGGTCCTAGTGGGTTGCCAGGAGGTCAAAGGTTCTCTTAGGTTCTCGTAGATTGTAGCCGGTGCTGACCGGTGAATTACATTGGCTCATTGAGGAAAAAAAACGTAAGCAGTAGTTTTCAAAACCAAGGATATTTGTTGACCGGGCATTTTGATTGGCTCATTGGAGTTTTAAGGACCCAGGAAAACTGACCGGTAGATAAAATGCCCGCTAAACTTCATTCTTCTTCTTAAAAGTGTCTCCACTCCTTCTCCCCCCCTTCTCCCCCCTTCTCTCCCCTTCACTCCCCTTCTCTCTCCTTCTCCCCCCCCAAGGATAACCGACCGATAATGTTAAATGTCCGCCGAGCTTCACAGCCGTGCATCTTTGGCTTCTAAAAAGTTGCCTCCGCTCCTTCTCCCTCCTTCTCCCCCCCCCCCCCCCCTTCACTCTTTTAAGGGACTTACTATACAGTGTGCTTTAAGGGGCTGTCCCATTGCGGCGACCTAATCTGTGAGTTTAGAAGAGATTGCCCTCGACTCAAACTCGCAGCATGGTCAACACGTGGTCCTAGGAGGTCACTGGATCTCTCCTTCATGCTTGAGGGAAGTTCCCGAACACTCGTGGCCTCAGCTAGGTCGCGCAAAATGTTTCAGCATGTTGAAAAAATTTCCGCGAGTAAAATTTGGTCGGCATGGTTCTTTTGAACTCGTAGTGCAGTGGAGTGGGGTCGCTGTTTAGTTACAGGCAGTCGAGGGCAGCCATAGGCAATCTCCTTTGCTGACCGGGCATTTTGATTGGCTCATTGGAGTTTTAAGGACCCAGGAAAACCGACCGGTAGATAAAATGCCCGCTAAACTTCATTATTCTTCTTAAAAGTGTCTCCACTCCTTCTCCCCCCCCCTTCTCCCCCCTTCTCTCCCCTTCACTCCCCTTCTCCCTCCTTCTCCCCCCCCCCCCCTGCGCTCTCTAAAGGACTTTAGCCATCTTAATTACAGCACCAACATTCCCGTTCATCGCAGTGTGTGTCTGTATCACATTGGCTTTGCACCGTGTGAATTTCATGCAGACAGCATTTCCCCCGCTTGCCCTGTCCCCCGCCTGCATAACGGGCTGGCGAAGGAAGCGATGTGTGGATGTGTATGTGCGTTCCACTCTGACAGTCGCTGTTCCAGTTGCCAATTTTTCAGGCGACTGCCGTCAACTTTACAGTCGCCGGCAGTCGCCTGAAAAATCGCCTGTGGGACAGGCCCATAAGTGTGCTATCTTGATCGTTGCTTCAATGTGAGTGGTCCAGGAGAAGTTGTTGGCGATATTGACTCTGGGGAATTTGAAGTTTTTGACCATCTCTACTTCAACACCATCAATGCAAACTGGGGTATGTGTACCACTTCGCTTCCTAAAGTCGATCACCAGCTCCTTTGTCTTACTGGCTTTGACAGAAAGGTTGGTGTCTCAACACCAGGACACATACCATGGCTGTATGGTAACTCAAATTTCACTGCACCTTAATTGGTTGTGACAATAAGCGCGAACTTGAACTTAAACTTGTACTCCATCTTATCATTATTTCATATGCAGACCACAATGGTGATCTTGTTTCAAATGTGAAAAGTAAATTAGATTAGTACATGGCTGCACAGTCGTGGGTGTACAAGGAGTAAAGAAGGGGGCTGAGAACACATCCTTGTGGAGCACCAGTGTTGAGGATTATCGTGGAGGATAATTTATCCCCATATCCTCACTGATTGGGGTCTGTTGGTCAGGAAGTCGAGGATCCAGTTGCAGGGATGAGTGCTGACTCCAAGTCCATGTTTGGTGATGAGCTTGGATGAGATAATGGTGTTAGAGGCAGAGCTGTAGTCTTTGAATAGGAGTCTGACGTAGATGTCTCTCTTATCCAGGTTTTCCAGGGATGAATGTAGGGCTAAGGTGATGAAATTGTCCATGGACCTGTTGTGGTGGTAGGTGAACTGCAGTGGGTCAAGGCCGCTTGGTAGACTGGATTTAATGCATTCCATACTAGTCTCTCAAAACATTTCATGATGGTGGATGTTAAGGCCACGATAGTCGTTTAGGCTTGAGGTCTTGCTATTCTTCAGCACTGGGATGATGGTGGTCTTCTTGAAGCAGGTGGGCACCTCAGAATGGAGTAGGGAGAGAGTAAAGATGTCCCGAATACTTGCGCTAGATGGTCCGCGCAGCTATTGGGGAAACGGCCACGAACTCTGTACAAGATCTGTACAAGGGCCTGCACAAGATAGATAATTTGACGTTGAACCAGAATGAAACCAACAACCTTCCTGGGTGGTTTGCTTGTTATGTCGAGGAGGGTTTAAACTAATTTGCCTGGGAAATTGGACCCTATAGTTGTGCAGTACAAGGGGAGGATTGGGTACAGTCAAATATAACAGGAAAACTAACAGTCCAGTAGGCTGAGCATAAACAGACCAGATAAGTCATGTGAAAGAAACACAAAGTTAATTTCATCTATTTGATTCCAAGGTAAGAATCTTCAGGCGTGACAGGTAGGGGATTCAAAAGAAGAGGTGACATTGTAACACTGATTAACGTGTACATTGCTGTGGTCATGAAGGAGGATATCCCAGGAGACAGCCAATGAAGCCATGTGGGTAGAGCTTAGGAACAATCGGGAGCAATCACAGGTGGTACATCATGTGCTTCCTTACAGATAGAAGAGATATGTAAATAAATCAAGGAGAGCTGTAAGAATAACTAGACTAAGTGGGAGGGCTGGTCCCATGACGCAATATTCCACCTCTCCACCAATTCCGATATTGGTGGCCAGTGGGGGGGGGGGGGGGGCTTTCTGGAGCGCTAGTATGGGTGTTGTGGGCTGAAGGGACTGGTTTCCAGAGGGCTAGTATGGACATTGTTGGCCGAATGGATTATTGGGCTGGCGGCTCAGTCACTCAAGCTTGTTGTGCTGGCAGCTCACTCACTCACGGCTGGTGGGCTGGCAGTTGACTCACGGCTATTCCTTGAAATTCCATTTCAAGCAGGGTGCAAGGCCACCAAATTCAAATGCAGTTTCTTACCATTTCAACCAGGGTGCAAGGCCATCAAATTCAAGTGCAGTTTCTTACCACTTCAAGCAGGGTACAAGGCCACCAAATTCAAGTGCAGTTTCATACCATTTCAAGCAGGGTGCAAGGCCACTAAAGACAGTGAGTCATGACCTCTCCCTCTTCCATCTTGCAGAGACTGAGCCACGCCCACACCTTTGGGTTTTATAGTCCTTCCCACCAGAAGGGGCGTGATTGACTGGAGAGAGAATCACAACATTTTTTAAACACTAATAACTCTTTTATTTTTCATCGATGGAAAAAATCCTCTTGTCCTGCACAGCGGAGGGGGACTCTGAGTAAGACGACCAAAAATCACAGCCGTAAGTGCCAGCGTTTTTTCTAAAATCAATATACAGAACAACATATAGTGGTCAAGGCCAAACTTTTAGTAATATAGATAGGTTATTCGTAATAAGGATTTCAATTTCCTCAACATCACCTGATTGAATGGAAAGCGTGTTCAAGAGTTTCACACAGAGGTGGTGGGTGTAAGGAACGAGCTGCCAGAGGAGGTGGTTAAGGCAGGTGCTCCAACAACATTTATAAGACAATTGGACAGGCCTATGAATAGGAAAGGTTTGGTGGGATATGGGTTGAATGCAGACAGATGAGACTGGTGTAGACAGGGCTTCTTGATTGGCATGGGCAAGTTAGGCCAAAGGGCCTGTTCCCATGCTGTGTGCCTCTAAGTTTTACGTTTCATCTCACTGCTCAACCTGAATACCTACTACCATAGTCAAGATAACATCCACAGGAATTGCTGCTTCTGCAACCTGATTCAAAATGCTACATCGTCAAGGGACACTTGCAGCTGCAGAGTGCAAAAATTATCCAAATTCTCAGCAGTAGAAAAGGGCCTAGAAACATTCCATGCAATTAAACATAACTGATGGTGCAGTGAAATAATACACCCCACAGCCACAGCAAAAATGCTTCAAAACTTGAGCAACTTAATCATTTTTTTTTGTTTCCTACAGGCTTGAGTAAAACATTAAGCACATTATAATCCTGCATATATTTTATCCCCAGGGGAAGAACAAGGTTATTAAAACAATCGTACTTTTTTATATAATTTTGCATAAAACAAATAAATAAAAATAAATGAATCCACTCGGCTTTAAGATATTTCTTTTGATATTTCAGTGCTCAAATGATCCACTGACTGAAGTTCGTTCTTGAAAAGTCGGGTCTAAATGCAATCTGACACTAGCTGTTGTGAGTAACCTATCAAATTCCCATCGGTTCTGCTCATTCAGTGACCATCACATTAATACCATTTATCATTGCCTTTTTACAGACAAATTAATCTACCCCTATAGCAGTGTTTATCTACTTTCTATCAATTGCTTATTCAAAATCAGCTGAATATTTATGGGATTAATCTTATTTGCTAGTTGGCCCAACTTGAATTAAAAATGATATCTAATTTCCAAAGCTTAGCACATTTTGGAGATGCCTGCTAATTTGCACTGACTGTCAGAATGTAGGTCCTAATCTTTCTATAATTGAATAATACTATGCTATAGTTTAAAAGCTAATTATTCAAAAATATAAAGTACATTAATCACAAAGACAGGAAAGGCATGAGCTTTTGCCAAATATTTTTGCATCTCAAATACTTTCAATAATGATACCACTTGGAATCTTTCCTTGTAAGACTTCTCATTGGGAACGAATTGCAGAATTCACTACTTTCTTCTACTTCTTGCTACCTATTACACTGTTACAATCCACTACTGTGAGATCTTTTTACGCCCTTCCAAGCCAAGGGGATTGGCTACACAAAGTTGATTTCTAATGAAAGCTACCACATCATTAGTAATGTCTACATAACCCTGCGAAGCAGTTCACTTATCTATTAATCCTAGAAATAGAGAACAAGCCAAATACCAAACTGATGCCTGCTTGCAAATGTGGACATGGAATCAAGGCTGAACAATAAATTAAACAAATCGATTAGTTCAAGGTTACTAAGGACAAAATTCAAACCTATCAGAACTGATTCTGTCAGGAGACTTAAGTACCATTCTTCGCTAATTGATCCAAGATCAAAATTGCCCCAATTATATCATAAAGTCCATTTTACAGTAAAACCCCTGTCTCACTGTACGAGTTCATTCCAAGAACTCTCCCGAGTTTGCCCTGATTTACGGTAATGGCCACTCGTCGGTACCCGGGGCTCCCGTGGACATTTTTCATCATGTTGAAAAATCTTCACGAGTCTTCCCGTGCTTACCTACCGTTAGCGAGTCTTCCCGAGTACCTACCGTTAGCGCTAAGAGACGTCCCCAAGCTCTGACGTACCCGCTACGTTCATTCTCCGTGCTTACCACGCGTTTGAGTTTTTTTAAACTCGGGAGAGCTCTTGGAATGAACTTGCACCATGGGACAGAGCTATAAAGATTTAAGCCCCTGTCCCACTGTACGAGGTGATTCACGAGTTCTCCCGAGTTTTCCCCTGATTTGAACTCATAGAATGTCCGTAACGTGTCCGTAGGAGTTTGTGGATGTCTCGTAGCGGCTCGTAATGCTAACGGCAGGTACTCGGGAAACCCGGTAACTCGTGAAGTTTTTTCAACACTATGAAAAATGTCCACCAGTAAAAAAATACTTGTGATGAAAACAATTGTTACTTTTTACTCGTAGATAGTTCGTGGGCAGACCGTAGTGGACTCGTAGATAGTTCGTGGGCAGACCGTAGTGGACTCGTAGATAGTTCGCCGTCAACGAAGGAAAAAACCTGACAATTCCACCCAATGCGCTTTTAAAATGAGATGAAAAATGACACTCATGTTCACTCATGTTCACTAATTTAAAAATCACTTGCCTTTAGTCTTTCAGACCTACAGATACTGAGGAGAAAGGTTTGTTTTCTGTCCAGTTGCCATGAGTACAACGGAACAGATGCCTTAATCAGCTAATGTCAGCATCGATAAAAACTAGTCACCTGGGAGTCATGATTTATATATATAGTGTGTGTGTGTGTGTGTGAGTCTATATTTGAGTGTGTGAGTATATATATATATATATATATATATATATATATGAATGGGCGCCTATGAGTGTGTGTCTATATACGTGTATTTGTGTGTATAATGTGTGTATATGTATAATGTGTGTATGAGTCTGTATGTATGATATGTGTGTATTATGTGTGTGTGTGTGTGTGTATAGTAATGTGACAGGGGGGTGGGGTTGGAGCTGTGGTGGAAGGGTATGTGAGGTGAGAAGAAAAGCAAAGACCACAGATTGAAACATTTCCAGAAAAACCCCATCTCGGGTGTATTTTCTGCGCTCAGGGCAGCGCACTGCGGTATAACGCTCCTGGGTTCTGGCCTTTTGCTCAGTCTTGTTTAGCCCGAGGCGGAACGGGAGATATGGAAACAGCCAATAAAACTGGCTGATTCCACTACCAAGAGCTGTCTCCTTCGTTTGTCAAGAAGAAGAAACGGGGCATGTGATGCATGCCACCTCTTGACACGAAGGGTGACCCCGTCCGTCCCTCCCTCCGTCCCTCCGTCGATGAGAGTTTGTGAAACAGAAAGTACTTTTCCTCACACTCCAGATATATTCCCAGTGTAAAGCACAACATTGCAAACTTGACCTGTCACAGTAAGAATTTAAAGCAAGCACACACGGTGCTGGTGTGGAAAGGTGTCATATATGTTTCTCTCTCACTCTCACCCTCTCTTCTCTCTCTGTTG